>NW_021318824.1:250672-280348 GCF_001605985.2 Dendrobium catenatum | reverse complement strand
ATTTGGACTCCGGCTCTACGTCTCATCTCACCAGCTCGTTAGACAACATGTCCAATATTACACCCTATCAAGGTTCGGACATGATCACGGTTGGTGACGGGAGATCGGTCAACATTGCCAATACCGGCAACGGCTTGTTACCGACTCCCTCCAGTAAGCTTTCTTTATCTCAAATCTTACATACTCCCACTTTAAAATTTAATCTTCTATCCATTTCAAGGCTTACTAAAGATAACAATATTGAGATAATTTTTGATCCATCTGGTTTTAAATTTAAGGATTTGAAGACTCAGCAGGTGCTTCTTCAAGGCCCGTGTGATCGAGGCTTATATCCTATCCACTCCACAAAACAGCAAGCTCCAACAGTGGCTCTAGCTACAACGAACAGCAAACTACCTTGGCATGATCGTCTGGGGCACCCGAATTTACATATGTTAAAAACCATAGCACATTGTAATCCTAGCTTGAACATTTCTTTCAATTCTGTTTCTTGCAATTCTTGCAAATTATCAAAAGGTCATAAGCTTTCGTTTACAAACTCTACTACTAGAATGAATACGCTTTTATCTTTGATTCACTCTGATGTTTGGGGCCCGGCTCCCGTAGACTCCGTTCAAGGGTATCGTTACTATGTTATCTTTATTGATGATTTTAGTCGCTTTACGTGGTTATTTCCTTTACGCCAAAAATCTGAAGTTTTTGAAACTTTTGTTTCTTTTAAAAATCAAGTTGAGAAATATACCGCTCACACCATCAAAACTATTCGCACTGACGGCGGAACCGAATTTCTTAACAATAATTTCAACCAATTTCTTGTAGCTCAAGGTATTCGGCATCAAGTATCATGTCCGTATACCCCAGAACAGAATGGAGTTGCGGAACGAAAGCACCGGCACGTCATAGAAACAGCCAGAACACTTTTGAAGACTGCCTCAGTTCCGTTTAAACATTGGCCAGAAGCTGTGATAACATCGGTGTATCTTATTAACAGGCTGCCGTCCACCCTCACGTCTCCACTAACTCCTTTCGAACTATTGCATCGCACAAAACCCGAATATACTCATCTAAGAATCTTTGGATGTGCTTGCTATCCTTTGTTACCTCCGCATTCTCATCACAAGTTTCAATCTAACACAAAACCTTGTGTTATGCTTGGTTATTCGGATACCTACAAAGGATATAAGTGCTTGGATATGCTTACTAATAAAACTTTATTTTCCAGGCACGTTACGTTTCACGAAACTAGTTTCCCGTTCAGTTTGAAGCAGGACAAGAAACAGGAAGCCGTAGCCGATCTGCCTCCATTGCTCCTTGTACCAACTTCAACTACTGCTTCCAACAGAACTACAACATTATCTAATAACATCTCCACTTCTTCCCTAAACTCAAATCTTCTATCACCTCCTACTTTATCTGCATCAAATAATCATACTAATGATCACTCTGCTTCTCCAATTCAACATCAGATCTCTCATCCAATGGTTACAAGAACCAGAACTGGAAAGCTCAAGCCAGTTACTCGGATGAACCTTTTCCATGCTCAAGAAGCATCACCGCATGGCACTTCTCCTGCAAATTACACTGAAGCATTTCAGCATCAGCACTGGCGAACAGCGATGGCAAATGAATTTCTGGCCTTACAGCAACAAGGCACCTGGAGTCTTGTGCCTCCTCCACCGAACACCTCAATACTAGGCTGTCGCTGGACCTATCGCACTAAATTCAACTCTGATGGATCCATAGCCAAATACAAAGCAAGATTGGTTGCACAAGGTCATAGGCAAGAATTTGGGCTAGACTACAACGAAACCTTTAGCCCGGTTGTAAAACTTCCTACGATTCGTATTATGCTTGCAATTGCGCTCTCTAACAATTGGCAGGTACATCAACTTGACGTGGCGAATGCTTTCCTTCACGGGAAACTTTCAGAACAAGTCTTCATGATTCAACCCAAAGGGTTTGAGGACACTAATCATCCTAAACATGTTTGTCAACTTCACAAGGCTATATACGGTTTGAAACAAGCCCCACGTCAATGGTATACTACATTTATGGAATATCTAATCTCTATTGGATTTGAAAGCAGTTCCGCGGATCCGTCGCTATTTATTCTTCGTAAACACCCTGATAATATTTACCTACTAGTTTACGTAGATGATATATTAATTACCGGTTCTAATCAAGACTTGGTAGCTTCGGTTATGCACAAACTGAGCCAACAATTTTCCATGAAAAACTTAGGATCTGTACACGATTTTCTTGGTATTAAAATTGATAGGTATACTGATTCCTATTTTCTATCACAAACATTATATGCTAACTCTATCCTACAGCAAGCAGGTTTACTAAACTGTAATCCAACCTCAAATCCTACCTGCACAAAAATTCCAGACAACCCAAAACCGGACGCTCAGTTGGCTGATCCGGGAGTTTACCGCCGAATTACTGGATCCTTACAGTATCTCACGTTAACCAGACCAGATATTGCTTACAGCGTCAACAAACTCTCTCAGCATATGCATAACCCGGAAGCTCAACATATTTTTCTGCTCAAGAAACTATTACGTTACATTAAAGGTACAATTCAATTTGGAATTCCGATTACAAAATCTGAGCTTGTGCTTAAATCCTTTACAGATGCCGACTGGGCAGGCGATCCTAGCTCGAGGAAATCCACTTCCGGCTTCTGTTCCTTCTTAGGAAAAACACTTATTTCCTGGACAGTTAAAAAGCAGCATACAGTGGCCAGGTCGTCCACTGAATCAGAATATAGAGCTCTAGCAGCTCTCACGGCAGATATCATTTGGCTTCGAAGATTACTATCAGACTTCGGCATTCATCAAACGTCTCCTACTGAGATGTTCTGTGACAACATGTCAGCCATAGCATTAGCAAACAATCCTGTGTTCCATGCCAGGACTAAACATATAGAAATTGATCAAAAATTCATCAGAGATCACATTCAACAAAATCATATTCGTCTTCTACCTATTAGTACCGTTGATCAACCAGCTGACATTTTTACCAAACCCCTATCGACACCTCGGTTTGAGATGCTTAGATCCAAACTGACGGTCTCCAAAGACCCATCAGTTTGCGGGGGCATATTAGAATATAAAACCAGCTAAATATTATATTTGTATATTAATGCTGATGTGGCATTACTTCATTCGTTTACAAGAAACTGTAGGTTGTAGAAACCCTCTATATATTAATGTATATGTCTTGTCTCAGATAATACAATTCACTTTATCATTACTTTTACCTGTCTTCTTCTCTACGCCTTATCTCTATCTGGTTTCTAAGTTCTACATGGTATCAGAGCCTCGGTAAGAGGTTTCAAGAAATGAGTTCGGCCACCTCAAATCCGGGAGAACAACTCGACGGAGAGGGAGCCGCAGATCAGCTCATTCCGGCAACACTAAAGTTCGTCGTTACGAATCTACGCACGATCGTTCATCTGCAGCTTCAAGCAGATAATTACTTCCTATGGAGAGCCCAGATAGCAAAAATTTTCAGAGCAAATCGGTTTGAGAAATTTCTTGAACCCTCTTCTTTATCCTCTCTCTCTGATTCATCCTCTACTCTCAATCCAAAATCCTCTCAATGGATTTTAATGGACCAAAACCTCGCTGCGGCTATTTGCTCAACCATTTCCATATCCATACTTCCATACGTTGTTAATCTTGAAACCACAGCAGAAATTTGGTCCACTCTTGAAACACGTTTTCAAGCCTCAAATCGATCCAAAGTAATCCAGTTGAAAAATTCGCTTCACAATATAGCACTCAAGAACCAATCCGTTACACAATACCTAACTGAGATTAAAACTCTGGTAGATCAAATCTCAGCGTCCGGCTCCTCGGTTGATAATGAGGATGTGATCTTATACATTCTCAATGGATTACCTCAATCCTATCAATCCTTCAAAACCGCCATAAGGACAATGCTTAATCCCATTTCTTTGGATCAACTGTATCCTCTTCTCCTCAGCGAGGAGATCAACATCGCCGCTGATTTGGCTCGATCTGCTCCTCCCACCGATCCGCACACTGCTCTCTTTATGCCAAGAAGTCGCGGTCGACGAGCTCGTGGACGCAATTATAACAACGTTAACACGTCTACAAGATCTCAGCCCAATCCCAACGCCAACATCAGTTGTCAGATATGCTCAAAAAAGGGCCATACCGCGACTACCTGCTGGCACCGTCTTGATCAAAACTATGGTCAGTCGCAAACAACTGATGCTCATCGAGCACTAGTCACACACACAGAAAGCCATCCCTCCAACTGGTATTTGGACTCCGGCTCTACGTCTCATCTCACCAGCTCGTTAGACAACATGTCCAATATTACACCCTATCAAGGTTCGGACATGATCACGGTTGGTGACGGGAGATCGGTCAACATTGCCAATACCGGCAACGGCTTGTTACCGACTCCCTCCAGTAAGCTTTCTTTATCTCAAATCTTACATACTCCCACTTTAAAATTTAATCTTCTATCCATTTCAAGGCTTACTAAAGATAACAATATTGAGATAATTTTTGATCCATCTGGTTTTAAATTTAAGGATTTGAAGACTCAGCAGGTGCTTCTTCAAGGCCCGTGTGATCGAGGCTTATATCCTATCCACTCCACAAAACAGCAAGCTCCAACAGTGGCTCTAGCTACAACGAACAGCAAACTACCTTGGCATGATCGTCTGGGGCACCCGAATTTACATATGTTAAAAACCATAGCACATTGTAATCCTAGCTTGAACATTTCTTTCAATTCTGTTTCTTGCAATTCTTGCAAATTATCAAAAGGACATAAACTTTCGTTTCCTAAATCTAATACTAGAATGAATACCATTTTATCATTGATTCACTCTGATGTTTGGGGCCCTCATCAAATAATCCAATCATAAAAACTTCTCTAAATTACTGAGTCAATATAAATAAAACAAATTGTAGCAGTTGAAATAAAGTTGGTCTATGCAAATAAATATATATATATATATAAACTATTCCAAATAAATTTCGGTTGGTGGCTTTGTATTTTTCTGAGAGGATCACACTTTCCAAGGCTAAATATGATTTTTTTTTTTAATTACTTTTGATCAGATAGGGATACCATTTCCCCTTTATAAATAGAAGAAGCTGTAGTTGGGTGTTGTAGTGGTATCATTAACTCCTATTGAAACACCTCCGTCTCAGAGTTCCCGAATGGCTTCTTTCTCCTTGTCTCCAATGGTAAGAAGTCCCCTCCACTCTCTCTTCTCTTCTTTGTAACTTGACTTTTTTTGGAACAATTATTAGGTCCGGACACCGGACGTAGCTCTATATCCGGAGGTCAAAAACATGTTGCCACGTGCTTTTACTCTTTACCGTGCGGCCTAACGATCCGATCCGGATCGGAACTCGATATTGCTATGTTCACGTATTGGTATGTATTGCTTGACAATAACAAGAAATACAGCTCTATCAAGACCAATACCTAGCAAAACCGGGGTATTGCTTGGTATTACTAGGTATTGGTCTTCACAGAATGATATTTCTCGTTATTGCCGAAAAATATCGAGCAATACCTAGCAATACCCCCGTCTGCACAAATCAGCCAATACATAGCAATTCCGGGTCCGGTCCGGGTCGGGTCGTTGGGCTGCACGGTAAAGAGAAAGGGCACGTGGCACCATTTTATTGGTGTCTGAACGTATAACTACGTCAGGACACCGGACCAAATAAAAATTCCTCTTTTTGGGTATAGGCCATTGAGCAATTGTTGATCTCATACGTACATGTAAGAGCATGCAATCTTGTTTTATGTGATGAATATATTTATATATATAATTAGAGCAAATTGTATATATGATGAAGTAATGAGTAAATCATATAACTTTAAGGGAATGTTTAGATCATATGATTGGAGGAGTTCAATAGATTAATTTATTTTTTGTTTATATATGTACTAATCTAATTTAATAATTTATGAAGTATTAATTCATATAAAATTATAGCACAATATATTTGTTCTATACAAACTATGTTAATTAAGATTTTTATCTTACAACTTATATGTAATTATCTTATTATTTGAGATAGATGTTTTTATATATTTCAATAGCTTTGTATGAGAGATTTTGATTTTTCTCTTACAACTCCAATAAGATTTTTCCATATAAAAAAATAATTGAAGAAATAATAAAGACATTTATTTTTATAAGACGGCATGAAAGTATCTTGTTGAGCAAGTATTTTAGAGTTTGGCTAAATTTTTGGACTTTGTGTGAGGCAATTTTTTGCTGATTTTTAAAACAAAATTTTTATTATAAATTTTTTGAAAATAGTTGCAAAAAATATCCCAAATGAAGCCTTAATTTGTAAAAGAAAAGATTCAAGTTTCAAAATTCACAATTGGGATCTAATTGAAAATTCATTTGTGATAATATAAGTATTATTAAAATTAAATAAAATTATTCAAATCTCATAAGATTTCTAATATGATAATAAATATATGATAGTATGCAAATAGTAATATAAATAAAATTAGTTTACAAATTTTACCACTATTTTTTCATCTTAAATTTCACTCAATTTGATTCAACCGTTTTTTTTTTAAATTTAGGTCAATTGAAACAAATTCACACGTACGAAAACCTCAAATTTAAGACATATTAGTTGATAGTCGAACTCTTAATCAATAGATTAAGATGAGCTGTCTAACTCTTTTCTATTTAAGAGTTGAGTAGTTTGACCAACAATTTTTAAGGATTGATCTAAATTCCTTGGAAATTGAAATTTTACTCGGTTTGAACCGTTTTGAGAACCGGGTTTTTTTATTTGTGAAGGAAGAGCCGGGTCAACAATTTTCACAAATGAGGTTTCAGAGTCCTTTGCAATGCTCATTTATATTTATAAAGTATAAAAGTGTCATTTGACACTACCAGAAAGAATCAATCAGTAACCAAAGTATTAAAGTTGATCGAGTTTAATTTGGTCAAATAAAGAAATCATTTTGGTGTATATTAAATTTTTTTTTTTGGATCTATCACTTAGATGCTAAAAAAAATCAGAAATATTATTTAGTATGAGTCATTTATTTATCTTATAATTTAATAAAATGTCCTAACAATTTGTAGTGAAGATTTTAAGAAGATATAAAATTTTATCAAACATAAGTTAATTTGGGAAGATATAAAATTTTCTTTTAATTTTTTTAGTCAAAATAAACAAAGCCACATATGCATGACTTCCTATTAATAGAAATTATTGTATGCATTTTGTCTCTTGATCTATGGTTAATGATTTGTTTTATTTTTATTTTTATTTATGATTTTTTTAAATTATGTTCTAGTGGAGGGATTATGACTTTGGGTGATCAAGTTTTTAATAAGAGTACAAGTTTTAGACATCTTTGATATATTGTTCAAAGTGATGATGAAATAGATGGAGATATTATTAGTAGAATTCAAGTTGAATGGTTGAAGTGGAGGAATGCATCGAGCTCGTTATGTGATAGAAAAGTCCCTCTCAAATTTAAGGGAAAATTTTATAAGACGGTGATTAGACCTGCAACTCTTTATGGTGTAAAATGTTGGCCATTAAAAGAGAAGCATAATATTAACTTAAGTGTTGCAGAGATGGAGATGCTCAAGTTGATGAGTGACTTTAATCTTAGAGATAGAATACGAAATGAGCATATACGTGAAAATGTTAGAATAGCTCTAGTAGAAGATAATATTAAAGAGAGTTGCATTTCTTGATTTGGTCACATAAAATGGCGGCCTGCCAATGACTCGGTTATAAAAGTAGATTTATTATATTTGACTTATGTTAAGGAGAATAAAGATAGACCTAAAAAGAATTAGTTAGAAAATATTAAAAATGATTTTTTTTTATTAGATTTAAGATAACACTAAGGAGAAAAAAAATTTGTGGTTGATCCCCAAAAAAAACACGTGGTATGTGATTATGTCTAGACGATACTTTTTATATTGCATTTTAAAAAACATATAATATATTAAAAAAATATTATTCAAGATATTAATCCACAGTTGTGGTCATATAGATAACCGAAGAGGAGGCCCGGTTTGAGGCGGAGGTGTCAGCGGTTGAGTCATGGTGGCGCACAGACCGTTTCCGTTTAACCCGCCGCCCGTACTCCGCCCGGGACATCGTCTCGCTCCGTGGAACTCTCCATCAGTCATATGCCTCCGATCAAATGGCCAAAAAGCTTTGGCGCACCCTCAAATCCCACCAATCCGCCGGTACCGCCTCCCGCACCTTCGGCGCCCTCGACCCCGTTCAAGTCACCATGATGGCCAAACACCTCGACACTATCTATGTCTCTGGCTGGCAATGCTCCTCCACTCACACAACCACCAACGAGCCCGGCCCCGACCTCGCCGACTACCCCTACGACACCGTCCCCAACAAAGTCGAACACCTCTTCTTCGCCCAGCTCTACCACGACCGCAAGCAGCACGAGGCTCGCGTTACCATGACACGTGAACAGCGGGCCAAGACGCCTTACGTGGATTACCTACGACCCATGATCGCCGACGGCGACACCGGGTTTGGTGGGGCCACCGCTACCGTCAAGCTATGCAAGCTCTTTGTGGAGCGCGGCGCGGCCGGGGTCCACATCGAGGACCAATCTTCGGTGACCAAGAAGTGCGGGCATATGGCGGGGAAAGTGCTCGTCGCTGTCTCCGAGCACATTAACCGCCTAGTGGCCGCAAGGCTCCAGTTTGATGTAATGGGGGTTGAGACTGTTCTCGTAGCCCGCACCGATGCTGTTGCTGCCACGCTTATTCAATCCAACGTCGACTTGCGTGACCACCAGTTCATTCTCGGAGCGACAAATCCTGATCTTAGACGCCGGAGCCTCGCCGCCGTGCTTTCCGCTGCAATGGAGGCGGGCAAAACCGGAGCAGATCTGCAGGCTATTGAAGATGACTGGCTATCCCGTGCCGGGCTCATGACTTTCTCCGAAGCAGTAATAAACGTTATTAACCGCCAAAATCTCCCGGAATATGAAAAACAGAGACGACTTAACGGATGGGCCGCCGCAACTGAATACAGCAAATGCGTTTCCAACGAACAGGGGCGTGAAATCGCTGAGCGGTTGGGAGCAGGGGAGATTTTTTGGGATTGGGATATTGCTAGGACTCGAGAAGGGTTTTACCGCTACCGTGGATCCGTGGAGGCAGCGGTGGTGCGCGGCCGGGCGTTTGCGCCGCATGCTGACCTGATTTGGATGGAGACGTCGAGCCCTGATCTTGTAGAGTGCGGAAAGTTTGCGCAGGGAATGAAGGCGTCGCACCCCGAAATAATGCTGGCTTATAACTTGTCGCCGTCGTTCAACTGGGATGCGGCGGGGATGACGGATGAGGAGATGAGGGAATTTATACCGAAGATCGCAAAAATGGGTTTTTGTTGGCAATTCATTACGCTTGGTGGATTTCATGCGGATGCATTGGTGACTGATACATTCGCTAGGGAATTCGCGCGGCAGGGGATGTTGGCCTATGTGGAAAGGATACAGAGGGAGGAGAGGAACAACGGTGTTGATACGCTGGCTCATCAGAAGTGGTCGGGGGCGAATTATTATGATCGGTACCTCAAGACTGTGCAGGGCGGAATCTCTTCCACTGCCGCCATGGGAAAAGGTAAGACCTTTATGACGTAAACATTAAGAACTTACAGTTTGCTAAGAAATATTTGCTTCTTAATTATGGTGTGCAGGGGTGACAGAGGAGCAGTTCAAGGAGGAAAGCTGGTCTGGGACGAGGGGATTGGGTCAAGGTGAGATTAATACTGTTGATGCCAAGTCGAGGTTGTGAACGGAGTTTGTGAGGAGTTGATGATCGTTTAGTTCCGAATTGCAGTCAAGTATTTGAATTGTGTCTCTTCATTATTGAATTTCACATATTGTGTCGCACTATTAGTTATATCATAATTTGTTCTGCATTGGTATTGTATTGCCAGTATTGCCTGGCGAACTTCATATCTGATAGTTTATTTTGTCATCATAATGATGCTATATTTGTTGATGTAACAATGTCCAGTGTTGGATCTTTTCATGGAAATAGAAAAATTATTCTGTGCAGAGACCAGGCATAGAATGTCGTCCGGAGACCAATAAGAATGCGCCACATTAGTGGTATCGAGGGATACCGAGCATTACCGAGCCACGGTACCGATCGAGCACAGAGATAACGTGGTGCATTCTGATTGGTCTCTGGATGACGTTCGACATCCGTACATAATAATTAATCATGAATATGTTAGGTATTGTTTAAAGTCTTGGTCCCATTCTATTGCTCCGATTCTAATTAGTTGATTTGATTGATTATAAGCTCAGAGATTTAGAAGAAATTATTCTGTGCTTAGTCCAGATGGAAAGAACTATTCAAATTATGAGTGTATTCACACTATGTAAACACTCATAATAAAATAGCAGTTGAAAAGTTATCAAAACATAAGATTCCACGCAATGTCGTCAAGGGATACCGAGCCACTAGTGATAATTTAATAGCATAAAGCGAATTTAGTGCATAATCATGTAAGAGCTAAGTAGTAGTAAAATAATTTGAAAAAAAAAAAATGCCACTCCATTTATTCGAGCATTATCATTTCTTGAATTTGAGTTCTAACGCATCCTACATTAATGTTGAATGAATGATATATGAGCTAAATTTCCATCAAATTGTTGTGCAATATAAAATATTTTTTAAAATTTTGTTTTTAATTTTTAAATAAATTTTATAGCATTAAGTTCATTTTTATATAATAATATATTCTTTATTTTCACTACCACTTAATTAAAATTACATATATCAATTATAATTATTAACTAAGGCTTCATTTTGGATGGCATTCTTACTGCTTTACAAAGCAGCTTTTTAGCAAAAAAAATAAAATTTTGGTAATAAAAAGCCGTTTTAAGAAGTAGTAAAAAGTTGTCCCAAACAAAACTTAACTCCCCACACACCTAGGAGCTTTTATTTGGTCCGGACACCTGACGTAGCTATACGTTCAGACGCCAGTGAAAAAGTGCCACGTTTCTTACTTTTTACCGCGCGGCCCGACAATCCGACCCGCAACGAACCCGGTATTGCTCGGTATTGCTTGATATTGCTCGGTATTGCTAGGTATTGGTCGATTTTGCTCGACAATAACGAGAAATACCATTATGTGAAGGCCAATACCTAGCAATACCGAGCAATACTTGAACATAGCAATCCAGGGTTCCGGTCCGGGTCGGGTCATCGGGCTGCGCGGTAAAGAGTAAGAACACGTGACGACATATTGTTGACGTCCGAACGTAAAGCTACGTCAGGTCACCTGACCTAATAATTGTTCCACACCTAGGGATCTGCCGCATGCACCATTCTTCAAGGCTTCTTCGGTTCTTCCTCCCGATCGAACGCTTAGTCTTCCACACTATCGCTCACAGGTTCTTCCTGATCAAATGGCTATGTCTACCACACCATCACGCTAGGTAACGAAGAACCTCAGACAATTTCTTTCTTCTCAACGCCCATTGCTGCATAAAAAAAAATATGATTTTACATAAAAACAATTTAAACCTTGTCCAAGTGTTATATCATTGTTCTGTGTTACAAATTCCTATATCATGTAGTTTTAGTTTTACTCAAGGTTTCTGCCATTGTTAATACTCGGATACTTGATATTATGCAATCATTTACAATGTCTTCCCCCTTCCTGCAGCTCTTATTTTTCTCTATATTCAGCTTACTTCTCTAAGCCTTCCTATTTTCCCCATCACCCACTGGAAAAATTATTCCAACCGGTGAAAATACCGAGCATACCGAGCAATACCGAGTGGGTTGTACCGGGCACGATATTGAGCACTTTAGTGACGCGGCGTTTTGGTATTGATTTCCGGATGCATTCGGTATATAACCTGACGGAATAATCACTCCACCCACAGGCACTTACCAATATTGATGCAAACAGTTGGCCTTATTGTTCCTCTACAAAGTTTCCATTTTTAAACATGCACTAATATTACTTGACCATCTGAAATGGTTAATAGTCCATTTTCTGGATTAAGATGCTAGCTACATTCCTTATTGTTCCTCTACAATTATGCAGGTTTCTTTTGATCTATTTCTGCTGTTTTTATCTGCTATGCAGGTTCTGTAAACTTTTCGTATAAGTTGAGTCACTTTCTGTTAGCATGAGAAATAAGAGTGACTTGGACTCCTAAAGTGAGTCAATCGAGCCAACAGTGAAGAGACAAGCAGTGATATTCATGCCACCGCATTACTATTTCTCTTTGTTTTATGCAGATATTACTCTTGTTCTTTGATCTCTATTTCCATAGAATTTAGGTCTACAACACTAGATGGAAGTGTCATGGATCTTTTCTTTACAACTGATGGCATGTAAATAGAACATTATTGATTTTATTGTATATTTAATTTGTCGTCTAGTTGCTTTCATTTGAATCTACTAGATGTAGTCCAGGAAATTTGTTTTTAATTGAAATTTAGGCTTCATTTGGACGGCTTTCTTCTTACTTTTTAAAATAGCTTTCTAGTACAATTTTTTTAATTTTTATACTAAAAAACTGTTTTAAGAAGCAGTAAGAAGAAAGCCGTCCAAAACGAAGCCTTAATTTGAATATTTTTAGTTATTTCATAGCAGTGCTTATTTGATCTTTGAAAATTAAGTTCTAGAATGATTCCTATTAATTTTTCTTAATATATATATGTTAAAATTTTGTTTGTGAGATAGTAAAAAAAAAAAAAAAGTTTAATATTCTATGTTTATTTTCTTAAATATCATATCATTAGCTTGTATTCCACAATCTTGTGCAGTGTCCATTATTCTTCAATTTTATTGTTGGTGTTCCAACCTACTATAGAATCACTTAAATAAAAAAAAAAAAAAAACTGAAAAACTAGTGGCTGTTAAAACCGCCGCAAAAACTGTTGTAGCGAATATCAATTACAACAGTCATGCAACAATTTTAGAACCGTTGCAAGATTTTTTGTGCCGGTTAAAACTACTGGTAAAATCCTTTAAAAGTGCTGTGAATGCTATTTGTTCTTGAATTGGTACCAGCTCGACTTTGTTTAAAATATAATATGAGAATCTAATTAGTATGATGTAGTGGGGGGGCCAGAATTTTTTTCATTTGGGTATAAATTTTTTTTTTTTTCAAATGCTCTCTTAATTTTGTTCATTTATGTTTAATAACGCAACTTATTAACTTATTTTTCATATAAAAATAAATGTTTTTAGTGGATGAATAAAAGAATAAATGTTATTTAAGTATAATTCTTTTCATAAAAAAACTTATAATAATATAAAAATAAAAAATGAAAAATAAATATATAATTTGCTCCCCTTAGCTCCGCCCCTGGCCATCGATAATAATTAATAAAATAAAATATGAAGACAATGGCTTGGAATTAAAAAAAAAAATGAATATCAAGAAATAAATATTATAAGACAAATGTTTATCTTAATGAAATATGGAAATTCAAAGCTCATTAGACGTTTTTGTAGTGAATGCAGAAATTTTATCTTTCTTATTAAAAGTATTTAATGTTTAAAGTATAAATATTTCTTAGAGTGGATTAAAAAAATATGGGTTGGTCATAGATGGGGATAATATTAGCAGAATTTAAGTTGGATGGTTGAAGTGGAGGATTGCATTGGGTTTGTTGTGTGATAGAAAAGTCCCCCCTCAAAACTTAAGGAAAAATTCTATAAGATGGTGGCGAGATCTACAATGCTTTATGGTGCCGAATGTTGGCCATTAAAAAAGAAGCATAATACTAAGTTAAGTGTTGCAGAGATGAGAATGCTCAGGTGGATGAGTGGCTTCACTCTTAGAGATAGGATACAAAATAAGCATTTACTTGAAAAGGTTGGAGTACCTCCGGTGGAAGATAAGATTAGAGAGACCCGATTAGGAAAGTAGAGGTATTTGATGGTTTATGTTAAGAAAGGTGGAGGTAGACCTAAAAAGACTTGGTTATAAAATATTAGAAATAATCTTTCTTTATTAGATTTAATGAGAATTTGACTTTAACACGATACAATGGAGAAAAAAGATTTATATAGCCGACCCCACGTAGCGGGGCAAAAAACTTGATATTGTTGTTGTTGTTATCTTATTGGGTGGTGCTAGTCATTTTGATGAGGCATAGAGTTGATTAAAGCTATGCCAGATGACACAGACTCTAGTGTTTGGAGTGCTTTACTAGGTGCTAGGGCTGTCAATATTTGACACGACACGAAAACCTGACCAGGACCCGACCCGAAAAATCCGGGTTGGACCCGACCCGTCTTTCATAAAAACGGGTCGTGTTCGGGTTCGCAGATTCGACCCGTTTGAAAAAACGAGTCGGGTTCGGGTTGACCCGGCGGGTTGCCGGGTCAACCCGAAAACCCGTTTAATTAAAAAAATCCCGCGTTGCCTCGGACTTGCCCGCGAAGTACCCGCCGGGTCGGGTCCGGGTTAGGATTTCTGACCCATTTATCTACCCGGGTTGGGTTAGGGTCGACCTGTTTCCATCCGGATCAGTTCGGGTTTGACCCAAAATTGACACCCATTTATCTACCCGGGTCGGGTTAGGGTTCAACCCGATATAGGAGCCTTAAAACCCATCTCATTATGTGATTTTTGCAAATATTTATGCTGACTCGATAAGGTGGGGTGATGCTGAAAGGATTGATGAATCGAGAGCTCATGGCTGTCGATGAAATGAACTTAGAGATCGAAACAGAGCAACATTCGAAATCAACAGTGTTCATCTTGTATATCATTTACTGTAGCAAACTTGAGTTTAAATACATGAACTGAAGATAAGAGAAAGTAAGTAAAAATACTCTAATGCCCTTGATAATTACATAAGGCTGATTCCTGCCAGAACTCATTCGGCGGGCTCAGCTGCTCTGATAGAGGAAGGTGGCTGTGCAGGGGAAGTGGAAGTCGCCTTCGGTAGTGCTTCCTTAACACCGACCCTCAAGGTAATGGTTGGAAGAACCATTAGCTTGGAGCGAAGAACCTGAAATTTTGATATATGAAGTGCCTTGGTGAACAGATCTGCAGGTTGATCTTCCGTCGCAATATGATGAACAGCGATGTGTTTCGCCTGAATGCTATCGCGAACAAAATGATGGTCAATCTCGATGTGTTTAGTGCGAGCATGAAATATGGGATTGGTGGCGATCGACATCGCGGAAATGTTGTCACAATAAAGAGGAGTAGGTTGCAAGGTGATGTTGAAATCACTGCAGAGTCGACGGATCCAGATGATATCCGCAGCAGTAGCCGCGAGAGAACGATATTCAGCCTCCGTCGAGGAGCGGGCAACAGTGGTTTGTTTCTTCACTGTCCAAGATATAAGTGCTCGACCGAGGAAAATGCAATAACCAGTGGTAGATTTGCGATCGACCATGTCGCCGGCCCAGTCAGCGTCGGAGAAGGCAGACAATTCAAGCTCCGTTTTTGGAAGAAACAGGCTATACTCTGAGGTGCCTTTTAGATAGCGCAAAAGTCGCTTGAGCAGCTGATAATGGAGAAGAAGTGGTTGATGCATATATTGACAAAGTTTGTTGACAGTGAAGGCAATGTCGGGTCTAATGGCGGACAAATACTGTAGCGATCCCATAAGCTGGCGGAAAAGAGCTGGTTGTTGAAATGGTTGTTGTAAGAGAGGATCAGAAGGAAGTTTGCTGGGTAAGGGTGTTTGAATTGGTTTGCAATTGGACATGGAGGCCAAGGAAAGGAGATCTTTTATGTAGGTGGGTTGAGTGAGATGAAAACCTGACGGAGAGCGGATGAAGTGAATGCCGAGAAAACAGGAGAGATTTCCGAGATTTGTAGTTTGAAATTTTGAGTGTAGACTGTCGATTAGAGAAGAAATGAAAGAGGAATCTTTACCGATGATTAAGATGTCATCGACATAAATTAAAACATATATTTAAATATTTTGCTTGCGAAGTAGTAGGAAGGACGGGTCAGCAGTGCTGACTTGGAAATTTTGATTTAGAAGATAGGTTGTGAGGGTTGCAAACCAGAGGCGAGGAGATTGTTTAAGACCATACAAGGCTTTGTTAAGACGACAGACATGATTTGGTTGAAGTGGATCGGTGAAACCGGGAGGTTGAGACATGAAGATTGTCTCATCTAACGAGCCGTGGAGAAAAGCATTGACAACATCTAGTTGAAGAACGGGCCAGTTATGGTGAAGAGCGACAGTTAGAAATATGCGAAGTGTAGGAAATTTAACAACAGGACTAAATGTTTCAGTATAATCAATGCCGAATTCTTGTTGAAATCCTTGAGCGACCAAACGAGCTTTATAACGGGCAATAGAGCCGTCAGCAAGTCGTTTAATCGTATAGATCCATTTGCAGCCTATTACGGGATGATTGTTAGGAAGTGGAACAAAGGACCAAGTTTTTTGAGCTTGAAGAGCATTGAATTCGGTGGACATAGCTTGTCGCCAATGAGAATATTTGGAGGCCGTGGTGTAGGAAGTGGGAACGATTTCAGTATGGTGGCTCAGATTTAGAATTTGGCGTGGCTTGAGAGAGCCAGTTTGAAGCCTGGTTTGCATATGATGTCGTGTTGGTATAGTGGAGATAGGAGGAACTGAAATGGGAGATGAGGAGGATGAGGTAGAATTTATGGGAGGTGTGGGTATTACAGGTGGTTGGTGGGTTGATTGATTGGAAGGTGTTGTGGTGGATACAGGAGAGGTAGTAGATGATGTGCTGGACGAATTTGTGGTTGGGATGTTTGGTGGAAACGGTGGAGGAGAGGACGGAGATACAGAATTTGTTTGTGTGGGTGTAGATTGTATTGATGGAAACAAGTTCTCATCAAACGTGACATCCCTTGATATAATAAGTTTGCCTGAAACAGGATTGTAACACTTGTAGGCTTTATATTGACTTGCATAGCCAATAAAAATGCAGGGAACAGAGCGGGCAGCGAGTTTATGTTTAGCATAAGGGCGGAGCCAGAGGTAACAACGGCAGCCAAAAATGCGTAAGTGAGAGTAGACAGGCCGAATATTGTAGAGGAGTTCATATGGAGATTTGTGGGGGTTGTTGGTAGAGGGTAACCGATTTATTAAGTATGAGGCTGTGTGTAAGGCTTCAATCCAAAGGAAATGTGGAAGAAGAGCATCAAGTAGGAGAGTGTGAGCTGTTTCGAGCAAGTGACGATGCTTTCGTTCGGCTACACCATTCTGTTGTGGTGTATAGGGGCAGGAGAAGGTATGAGTGATGCCAGCAGTAGAAAAGAAGGTTTTTAGGGTAGTGTTGAGGAATTCGCCACCACCGTCAGACCGTATGGTGCGAACAAGTTTGTTAAGTTGTCTTTCAATTTGTTTAATAAATTGGATTAAGATTCTTGGGACATCTGACTTGTATTGTAAAGGAAAAAGCCAATGAAATCTCGTATAATCATCAACGATTAATAAATAAAAACGATAACCATCATAAGATAGAATAGGGGAAGGACCCCAAACATCTAGATGCAACAATTCTAAAGGAGCATTAGATACATGTAGTGATGAAGAAAACGGTTGCCTGTGACTTTTTGCAAGTTCACAGGGATTACAAGAAGAGCTAACAGAAAAACGATGTAACGGAGACAATTGTGTTGATAAGTGTTGCAAAATTCTGAAGTGAGGGTGTCCCAGTCGGCAATGCCAGACGTTGCCGATGGAGGACGATTGCATGGTAGTAACATTGGCTGTGACGGAAGATGTAGTGGGAATGACCGGAACAGGGTACAGGCCATTACGACAGGGACCGTGGAGTAGCGTTTGGTGGGTCTTCGAATCCTTTAAATGAAAACCATATTAGTCAAAAGTAATGGAACAGTGATTATCCGTGATGAGTTTGGAAATAGAAAGAAGACGGTGAGTTAGATTAGGAACATGTAGAAGCGGTTTGAGTAATAGCTTACGTGTGGGAGTAGGGAGTAAGCCATCACCTAGGTGTTGAATGGGAACAGAATTACCATTTCCAACCAGCACATGATCCTTGCCAGTGTAAGGCTGCTGAAACGGCAATAAGTCCGGCGAGAGGTGAGCAGTAGCACCACTGTCAAGGTACCAGGAGTTAGTGTCCGCAGTCGAGTTGTTAGCCAGGAGAGCAACGTCATTGGAGGGGGCAGGAGAAGTGTACTGAAAGTTGCCGCGGTGCCAGCAAGTAACCGCAGAATGTCCGACTTTGCCACAGATTTGGCAGTGGCCGTCAAAGCGGGGTGCGCGAGGGGGGCGAGATGCGCCGGAGTTCCGACCACGTCCTCTGGAGGAGTTGAAGCGTCCTCGACCGCGTCCGCGGTTTGTAAATAGAGCAAGTGTGGAATCAGCGGGTGCTGCGGTGGAGGAGAAAGAAAGATCTTTCACTGCATCAGTCGTTTGATGGACTTCTTCACTGCGGAGAAGAGAGTATAAGTTGTCAAGGCTGATCGGTTGGAGAGACGATCGAATGAAGGTTTTAAACGACTGATAATTGGGTGGTAGCCCATTTAGGATATAGTGAAGCACATCTTCACTATCAACGGAACCTCCTGCGGCATTTATATTGTCTACGAGCACTTTAACCGATGCCAAATACTCTGTCATGGTTTTGTTTTGCATAGACAAGGAGTGCAGCTCGTTCTTCAATTGAATCACACGGGATCTATTAGTGGAATAGAACCGTTGCTCGAGCGTTTTCCAGATGGAAGCAGTAGTGTCTAAGTTGAGGACGTATGGGAGAATCGAAGATGAGATCGTCGAGAACAGCGCGACAGATAGGTTTTGGTCGACGAGACACCAAGAAGTGAACTGATGATTCAGGACAAGTTGCCCAGTGGCTGTTAACAGATGTTTGGGAGGAGAAGGTTGGGTGCCGTCGAGATACCCAGAGAAACTGTTGGCCATGAACAGTTTTTGAATGGCGGAACGCCAAGTCGGGTAGTTGTCCGGTAAAAGCTGAATGTTGATAACATTCTTGATATTAGAGAGTAAGAATTTAAGGGTAGGGGGAATGGTGACTTCAGCATTCGACTGAGTTTCGTGAATGACCGCCGGAGGAGTAGAAGGTGCAGAAGCCGCCGTCGAGTCACCCATCTCAGAAGAGAAAAAAAAAAAACACTGGTGGAGGAACTAGTTGCCGCTAGGCGAGCGGCTCTGATACCATGATGAATCGAGAGCTCATGGCTGTCGATGAAATGAACTTAGAGATCGAAACAGAGTAACATTCGAAATCAACAGTGTTCATCTTGTATATCATTTATTGTAGCAAACTTGAGTTTAAATACATGAACTGAAGATAAGAGAAATTAAGTAAAAATACTCTAATGCCCTTGATAATTACATAAGGCTGATTCCTGCCAGAACTCATTCGGCGGGCTCAGCTGCTCTGATAGAGGAAGGTGGCTGTGCAGGAGAAGTGGAAGTCGCCTTCGGTAGTGCTTCCTTAACACCGTCCCTCAAGGTAATGGTTGGAAGAACCATTAGCTTGGAGCGAAGAACCTGAAATTTTGAGATATGAAGTGCCTTGGTGAACAGATCTGCAGGTTGATCTTCCGTCGCAATATGATGAACAGCGATGTGTTTCGCCTGAATGCTATCGCGAACAAAATGATGGTCAATCTCGATGTGTTTAGTGCGAGCATGAAATATGGGATTGGTGGGCCTAAGAGGTTATTAGACCACATCATAACCTTATTATTTTATAAAATCACAAGAGGGATTTCTCTCTCTTTTATTTTGGGGGCCTGCGAGCATTTGAATGTGTGTCCTACTATAAATATTTTCTTTGCTCAACCACAGAGCCACCATAAAAAAAAACTTGCCTCGAAAAACAGCAACGAGAGTTTTTAGGCCTCTGCTAGGGTTTTGGTGTTCCTTGGCGGCTCTCCTGTTCCCGTCTGCTTTCTTGGCCTTTTTGGCCGGGATGGCTCTCTCTTTGTAGGATTTCCTCCCCTTCAAGGCTCTTCCCTTTTAGGGGCTCCTTCCCTACCTCCGTCCTCTACGTATGCGACTAACCTCGCGGCGTCTCCTCCGTCACATGATATCTGGCCGATGTCCTATATACTCTAAGCCGGAGAAAAAGCTTTCCTTCGCTTCGAAGGATTTGACTGAAGGCAAGTCCCTTTGGAATCTATCTCTTGTGGGTTACTCTCTAGGACCTTGGCCCTACTACGAGAGATTACGTACTGCCATGGAGAAAGCGTGGAAGCTCAAAGGCGATTTATCTCTTCTTTCTCTAGCTGAAGACTTCTTCCTTCTGAAGTTCACCGCGGTGGAAGATTATGACATGGTTTAAGCTGGTGGCCCCTGGTTCCTTCTCGGCAAGCCGTTCATCTTGCAGAGGTGGGATCCAAAATTTCAACCCAAGAGGGATGAATCGACAGTTATTCCACTGTGGATTAAAATCCCCAACCTCCCCCTTGCTCTTTGGACTTCCTCAGGTATATCTAAAATAGCTAGTTTCTATATGTCGATGCTTTGACGGCTAAGAGAACTAGACTCACATTCGCGAGGGTCTGTGTTGAAGTGGATAAAAACTCAGTTTTAGCAGATGAAATTCCTTTAAAAATCGATGGGATTGATATGACTTTGAAGGTTGTTTATGATTGGAAACCCACTAGGTGTGAGGTTTGTGGATCTCTTATTCACTTTTTTGCCCTGTGCTCCAAAAATCCAGCTCCTAAACCGTCTATTCCTCAGAAACTGGTTTTTCATGGTAGAAGTAAAAGCAGGGCACCGAACTCGCGGGCCGCCAGTTTCTCTCGGGTGAAAGATGTGAATCCTCCTATTCCTCTCACGGTTGCTCAACCTCCTCTTATTCCAGCAAGCTCAGAGCCTCCACTTATTCAGCTTCCTGCTGAATCTGTCTCAGATAAGAACATTACTTTGCCTAACCTCAATCTCCCTCAAGCTGACTCTTCTTCAGCTGATCCTCTTCCCCCCCAAACCTTCTTGATTCCTCCCCAAGTCCTCTTGACCAATAGCTTTCAGGCCCTCCCAGTTGATAATTTAGTCATTCCTGAAGAGGATACTATTGAAGAGGAGCTCTCTTCCTCTTCGAGAACTGATGAAGTGCTTCCCCCGAGGGCCATCAATCATAGACCTTTCTCTTAAGGTCTCTTCTACCACTAAAACCTTCTCTGCCAATAGCTCACCTCCTAAAAAAGCCAAATCCAAATCGGCCAAGAAGGCCAAATCACATAAATAACCCATATCCCTCCCTCCTATTGCGGCCTAGAACGTTAGAGGGCTTAACAACCCAGTCAAAGTTAAAATGTGCAAAGATCTCATTGATGTTTTTAAGTTGAAGTTTCTCTGTATTCTCGAGGCTAAAGTCCTTCCCTCTGCTGCTGCTGACCCGTGGTTTAATTTTTCTCATGCTCTGTTTGATAATGAGAAATGTTGCGACAATTTTCATCTTTCTTCTCCTGGCCGTATCTAGGTGAAGTGGGATTCCTCGATCTGCTTTAACCTTTAGCCCCTCTTTTTTCTCCTCCCAGATCATTCACGGTACTGTTAATGATGGTTGTTTGCCCCCGTTCCACCTTTCGGTTATTTATGCTGCTAATAATTTGGAGGACAGGAAGTCGCTGTGGAGCTCTTTGTTGGATCTTTCTTCCAACATCGATTCTCCGTGGGTCATAATGGAAGACTTTAATTGTTATAGGTTTGAGCATGAGAAGGCCGGAGGTAATCCTTCCTCTAATGTTAGAGTTGGTGAGCTGAACTTTTTCATTTTCGACTCTGGTTTACAAGATCTGAAATATGTTGGTTTGTTGTTCACTTGGTTTAATCAGAGGTTGGACTCTCCGATTCACATCAAGCTCGATCGTATGCTGATTAACTCTTCCTTTTTGGATCTTTTTCCCCTGGCTTATTACAAAGTGAACCCCACTCAGGCTCGGATCATGCTCCTATCATTCTTCTTGCCTCCCAGCACAAGAAGGTTATTTCCAGGTTTATGTTTATAAGAAATGTTGGCTTAAGTTGGACAATTTTTGGGAATAGCTTCTTTTGGCTTTTGAAAGACCTTTGTGTGCTAGCCCGATTGTTTCTTTTTATGATAGTCTTAAGTCTCTTAAGTTTGCTATTAGTAGTAAGAATTGGTGCTCCTCCAATTTTTTATCTACTTGTATCCTTGAACTTAAAAGTCAGCAAGCTCAGTGCTTAACCAATATTCAAAGGGATCCTCTTAATCTGGAAATGAACCTTACTCTCAAAAACACTAATGATCAACTTGCTTCTGTCCAAGATGCTTGGTCCTCTTGGATCACGCAAAGAGCTAAGGCTTATTGGCTTTCTCAAGGGGAGGATGACCTTGGCTTCATGTATGCCTAGATTAGAGCTAGGAACAACAGAAACATGATTAAGGAATTGGCCACTCCTGCTGGCCTTCTTACCTCTCATTCTGAGGTTGCTTTGGCTTTGGTGGATCATTTTAAAGCTTTTTTTAATGCCTCCACACCTCCTTTAGAGAACTCTTTTAACATTCCTGTTGGGAATACTATTCCTTCTCATGCTATTGCCGGTTTGATTGCTCCAGTGACCAATGAGGAAATTAAGAAGGTGGTGTTTGATGGGGTTTCTTCTTCTACCCCAGGCTCGGATGGTTATTCTTTTGCTTTTTATCAGCAAACTTGGCACATTTCTGGATTCAAATTATGCTCTGCTGTCAAGTATTTCTTCTCCACTGAGCAAATGCCCAAAGGGGCTATATCCACTGTTATCACTCTCATCCCTAAGGGTACTCATTCCAACTCTATCTCTGATTATCATCCTATCTCTTTATGCAATATTTTTTACAAGATTGTTGCCAAGATTATTGCTAATAAAATGAAACCGATCTTACCCTTCATCATTCACAAAAGTCAATCTGGATTTATTGCTAAGAGATGCTCTACTGATAACATCATTCTGGCCTCCGAAGTCTTTAGAGAATTTAAAAGTCAAAAGAATCATTTCTGTGCTAAGCTGGATGTTAAAAAAGCTTTCGACTCTGTTTCCCGCTCTTTCCTCCTTAACAGACTTCTCCAAAAAGGTTTTCCTGATACATTTATTAAGTGGATAAGAGGGTGTATTTCTGAGGTCTTTTTCTCTATCTCTCTTAATGGGGCTTTGGAAGGTTATTTCAACTCTACTTCGGGACTGAGGCAGGGTTGTCCTCTGTCCCATCTTATTTTCTGTATTATCATGGATGCCCTCTCCTCTTGTCTGTATAACAATCAGCAATTTGCTTTTCAAGGGATTAGCAATCATAACTGTAGCATTAATCATCTGATGTATGCAGATGATCTCTTGGTTTTTGGAGTTTCTTCTAGGGAGAATACTTGTGCACTGAATGATATTTTGCTTTACTTCTCTAAGGCTTCGGGCCTCCATATTAATCCTGATAAGAGCACTTTAATGTTCTCCAAAAACTTCAATACTAGCAGGGCTTTGGATTTAGCTACTGTTCTGGGCATTACTCGGGTGGATGAGTTCATTACTTATTTGGGCCTACCTATCTCTACTGGCAGACTTAAACTTGCCCATTTTCAACCTCTTATGAGTAAAATTGTGGATCAATTAGATGGTTGGAAGGTTAAATTTTTATCATTTGCTGGTAGATTACAATTTTTAAAGTTTACTATATCTAATACTATTGCTTACTGGATTCGTGAGGTTATCATACCTAAAGCTTGTTGCAAGTTTATTTGTAAAATTTCTGCCAAGTTTCTTTTCTTTGGTGACATTAAGGAGAAGAAAATGCATCTTATATCTTGGAAATCTGTGGCTTTACCTAAGCGCAAGGGTGGTCTGGGCTTGCCAACTTTTGATTCTCTTTATCATAATTTGGCTTGCTCCTTTATTCTTAGGATGTACAACAGTGATAATATGCTTGGCTCTTGGTATAGGGAGAAGTTTGGCTCCCTCTAGAAAACTCCTCCCATCAATGCTTCTAAGTTTTGGAAACTTTTTTGCTTTAAAGTTGCAGTGATTAGGGACTCTATTTCCTTTGCAGTTAACAGCAATAGCAATTTATCATTTTTCTGGGACCTGTGGTGTAACAAAAATGCTCTTTCTGATTTATCTTGCCCCCAATGCTTTTCTCTTTTGAAGATAAAAGATGTAATAGTTCATAATTCTTGGAATTTGCCGGATGATTTACCTCATATCATTAAGTCTAATATTTTGAGGGTTGGGATTAGTTCTAACCCTCAAATTATTACCTGGGATGGTGTTGCTTCTCCTTCTTCCAGTAACTTTTCAATTCAGTAATTTTCTTACCTGGAGGATGTTAACTGGAGCAAATACATTTGGCATAAAGGTTAAGCGTTGAGATATGTTTCTTATGCTTGGATGGCTGTGCAAAGGAAACTTAAAACTGTAGATATTCTTTTGGTTAGAGGCATTCCTGCTACCCCATCTTGTTCTTTATATGTTAGTAACCGTGAATGTCACTCAGATTTGTTTTTTGAATGTGATTTTTCATTCCGGATGATTACTGAGCTTTTCCCTCCTTTGGCGAATTTTTACCTGAGACCTAATCAGCTTCAAGTTTATGATTTTTTGGGCAACACCAGGGATTATAAATGATATCATCTTAACTTTTGTTATATTTCTATTTCTGTTATGATTTATTGGATTTGGAGGGAGCATAACTACAAGAGGTTCTCTAATTTGAGGAAAAGTCATTTTGAACTGAAAGAATTGATCATTCATGCGATTAGAGCTAAAGTTATTAAGTGGAAGCATTATGAAAGTCTCAAAGAGAAATTCAAGGAAATTCTGGACTGAAGTTTTTGGGTTTGGCTGCTGGTGGCTATTTTTAGCTGTGAATTTTTGATGGACTGCTGTGAGATCCAGATTTTTGACTGGTTGTCAGTTTTCTTCAATGCCCGTTTTTTGGTTGGCTGCAACTGGAGTTTTGAAGGACGATGATGTGCAAGGTCTACATCCTTTTGCATCCTTGGATGGTCGTTCAGCAACCAGGACTGTAGTTTGACACTTTGATGGCCTACTGCCTTTGCTTTGGGCAACTAGTGTCTACTCAGTTGGCTTCGTGGTTTCTCATGATCTTGGCTTTGATGCCATTGTGATGTAGAACAATTTTCCTGAGTCCTTTTGTAATTTTTGCTTTCTATTTTACTTTCTGGTGGTATAGTCATTTTACTTGTAATTTTGGCTTACTTGTAACTCTTTGGTGATAAAATATACGGGCTTTGCCCCCATTTTTCCCAAAAAAAAAAAAAAAACAGAGCCGCCATCTGATATGGAAAAGGAATTTCTTTTGATTCTCTATTTTAGCCACTATATCTTACTATTGTGCGTATGTTCTCCCTCGAGAAAGGGTATTACTTGTAATTAAGGATAAATACTAATGAAATCATTTCAACTAGACTAGGTCTTTTTGTTTTTCTTTTTCCTAGATTTTTCATATAAAAACTCTAGTGTCTCTTACAATTATTGCACCCCTCTCCCTGATATGTTTGCGTGCTATATCTTTTTACAAGTTAGGATGATCTGACATGCAATAATAAAAAATACAAAACAGAAATTCCATGAGAAAAGTTCTCCTAAAAAATGACTTACTTTAACTTATACAAAAATAACTTGAGAAAATAAAATCAAACAAGAATGACAAAAATTTTGGAGTTCTAAAACTTTTAAATAAAGAATAACTCTTAAAGTTAGAAAACAATGATCTTTAAAATTTCTCTATTTATCAAATTTATGATACAAAATATGGAAAATGAAGAATCATGCCTTATTCAAATCTTGTGGGCCATCTTAACTAATTTTAAAATTATTTAGGCACGGACAGCCCAATGGGCTTTACTTGTACATTGCTGCTCGTGACAAGGTTTGAGATTTATTTTGATATTGTAAAATTCTGTGTCTATTTGATTTGAATAAATTAGCAGGAATATAAAATATTTTGATTTTATATTAAATTTTAATTTCAAATTAATAAATATAAAAATTTTTTTTTAAAAAAAATTAAATAAATATTACTCTTTCATCGATAATTTTATTAATCAATCCTAACAACAAATGAGAATAAAATTTTAACAATGTATTATTATGACTTATATATTCTCTGCAAAAAAATAATTTATTATTAATAAAATATATTTTTGACTCAATTCTATTCAATTAAATAACTGAATAAATACAATTTTTTATCAATTTTATTTCATTTTTATTGTGTGTTAGAAAATTTTATACGGTAAATACAGAGTTTAACATCTTAGCTTTGTATAAAGATCCAGCACACTTAGATAAAAGAAAATTGCATGAGACATCAACTTTTTACATAAAGAATCTGGAAAGAAAAAAAATTATGGGAGTTGGGCTAGTTGAAATGATTCTACTTTCATGTGTCATTGGCTACAAATGATGCCCTTCTCTGCAATAAGGAAATATTTTGATACTGCATTGTAGGCATAAACTGTAGAAGATGAATTCCATGATATATATAAGTTGAATGAGCGGTATTTGCCCACTTTCAATAAATGCAATTGTTCAAATACTAAAAAATTTTCATTTTCTATTCCATATATAAGATTATATATTTCACAATCAAATTTTACCGGCCCTAAAAAAAAAAAGGCAGGTTCTGCCGCTAGACTCATGATTCATAACAAATTATATAAAAACTTAAAAAAAAACAATTTAAATAAGAATAAGAGTTTAAAATTACATTAAAAAAAAAAGAAAATAGATTTTCCATCAACACTAAAGCTTCGTTTGGAATAGCTTTTGACCAACATTTTTTCCATGATTTTAAGATTTTTTTGTTATAAAAAACTACTTTAAAAAATACTAAATAGCTGTTTCAAATGAAGCCTGAAGTTTTGTTTAGGACGGCCTTTTTTCTGCTTCTTAAAGCAGTCTTTTAGCATACAAAATTAAAATTTTTAGTACTAAAAAGCTGCTTTAAGAAGCATTAAGAAAATAGTCTGAAACGAAATCTAAATTGATTGCATTGAATAATACAAAGTCAAGGACTTCAGCATGTTTGGTTTATCTTGAGAGCATCTTCCAGCCAGCACTTGAGTGTGCTGAGTTCGTTTTCGGCATCTTCCAATAGTTTATATTTTGTTTATTGTGCTCTTGAAGCAATTTTAAGGAGCAAATTTTCTCATTAAGGTTCTGTTTTTTTTGGAAGAAAATTGATGGAAATTAAATGAAATACTAATAATTAAGGGGATGTTATGAATAAATAATTTGAGATTTGAGATTTTTAACTTTATTTTTCATAAGCTATTAGAAAATTTATATAATAAGCAAGAATCTTAATGCAAAATTTAAATAGAAAGCTTTTGAAATTAAATACAAGACTATTTGAACTCCGATTATGACAAGTTTATAGTTGAATTAAACGTTTTGATGAGACGAGTCCAACAACATCATAATTGTTTTAGTCGGCATTCAAATGAGCACAAATGATCGAAACATTTGAGGCGTAGTCTAAAAATTCATGACAATATTTAAGAGACCAAGCAATATATGAATCTAGTGTACTTATTATTGTCAGAATGAGCATCTCAAAAATAAAAATCAAGTGAGTCCAAGATCACTCAATTATGATATCATTAAAGTGCTTAAATGTCTTAGAAATGATTTATGATCGAGTGATCAACACAGAACAAATGATAGAGTTTTTGAGTAATTTGGCTAAAATTATCAGAATATTACTTCGAACAATCATAAACTACATTTACTTTACTTCACTATTAATTCCTTTTCCATCCAACCAAATATCAAAATTGTTAAAACCACTACATTTAGAATACTTTGCACCATAAAATATTCAAACCAAATAGCCCGAAAGAAAAATGATACTACACCTTAGGTGGTGACCACCGTCGGGCGGCAAAGGCAGTAGTTGTCGGCATGTGGGGGGTGTTGGTGGCCGCCAGGGGCCATATGGTGGAAATGGCGGCGGCCAACGACAACGGGTGATGGCCGACAGAGATTGTGGCTTGAGACGGGTGGAGGTGGCCAATGGTTAGATAAGATTGATTGCGCTGTAAATAGTGTGACCTCAATATTGGCGTCACACTTTTCGCATGCTATATTTTTTTTATCCCAAAATTAGGTTAGAAAAATGTATAATAAAGAATATACACAAAATATTCTTTTTTTATGTTAGAAAATGGAATTCGGTTGGAAATAAGTTACTATATTTAGAGTATTACTGTATTTTATAGTGAAAATTGAATTTTTCAATTGGAGATACATAAGTTATAAGTTATAACCTTTAGACTTTTATTGGATATTTGTTAATTTAATTCAAGATGTTATCCATTTGAATTGGAGTGTTTCACCATTAGTTATAACTCGTCATCTCCAATGAGTTTCTTTTATTTAATAATTCATTAGTTCGGTCCAATAGCAGCGTTAGAGGCTGGTTGATTGAAGAGTTCAAGGAATTGATGCTCTTTGCATTGAAAATTTCCTTTTTTTGGCCTTCCTTCTGGTTGCATTAGCTTGATCGCATTTTCTTTCTTTCTTTTCTATGGCAAATTAGCATTTGTTTTTTTTTTTAAGGAAGATAAAGAGAGACCTAAAAGGACTTGGGTTTTGTTTCGGGATAGTTTTCTTACTGCATGCGTTATAAAGCTATTGTAGAAGAAGTAATTTTCTAAAACTGTTGTAGTACAAAAATTTTTAAAAGCATAAAAGTAGTGGTCAAATAAAAATTATGATTACGGTTTTGAAAGCAAAGCAGTAAGAAAGTTATCTCAAATGAAGTCTTGGTTAGAAAAGATTAGAAATTAGCTTGTTTTTAGTAGATTTAGGTTTAGTTTGAGACGATTTTGTTACTGATTCTTAAAATAACTTTTTAGTGTAAAAATTTAAATTTGTATACTAAAAAGCTGCTTAATTTAAGAAGAAGAAAAAGTTGTCAAATGCTTCGTTTGAAATATAGTTTTCTAATTATTTTCTATAACAATTTTTTAGTAGAAAAATTTCTTAAAACCAATGAAAAAGCAATGGTAATAAGCTATCTTGGGATAATCTTCCTACTACTTTTAACAATAACTATCTAGTATAAAATTTTTTTGAGAACAATATAGGAAAGTACTGGTCAAAAAGTTATCGCAAATGAATCATTAAATAAGAATTTGACTCTTAATATAATACAATGGAGAAAAATGATTCAAGTAGTCAACCTCGTGTAGCAAAATAAAGACTTGATGTCTCATACAACTTTCATTTATCTAGAATTAATATTTTGAATTTATCTTACATTCTAATTACATATTTTATCATTTGAAATTTATTAATGAAATAATATTTTGAATTTATCTTTCATTTTTATGAAATTTAATAACAAAGAAATATTCAAAATTCTTAAAAATCAAAATCAAAATTCATTATGAGGATAAACATTACTATTTATGCTCCCCCTCAACTCCTAAATTTGCATGTGATGATTATGTTATTTTTTAAAAAATAAATACATAAAAAAGTCAAATATATTTTGCTTCAACCAATAATCTAAAACACTAAAATAAAAAAAAAAGTAAAAATCATAAATCAAAATATAATATAATAGTGACTTCAAATAACCCCTTAATTAGCTTATTGATTAATCATCAAAATCTTGTAACCATCGTTCATGAACTGACACTTTGTCTACTTTGCCTTTGTTGAAAAAAAAAAAAAAAAAA
>NW_021318824.1:242441-250520 GCF_001605985.2 Dendrobium catenatum | reverse complement strand
TGGCTTGAGGCAGGGGGAGGTGGTTAGGTAAGATTGCTTGCGGTGTAAAGCGTTCTTGCTCAAAAATCGGTGAGTTTGATTTACCCAAAAAATGAACTAGAATGATTTACACCACATTTGCTTTACTTCGTTGAATTCTTTTTTCATCCAACCAAATATCAAAATTGTTAAAACTTAAAACCACTGCATTTAGAATACTTTACACTCTAAAATATTCCAACCAAATAACCCTTAAGAAAAATGATAGTACACCTTAGAACTTTCCCAATTGCCTGAAACTTTAGTTTTCACATGTCAACAAACTAAGAAAAATGAGAGTATAAGCTCCTAAATTATTATTTTTCCTCAAGAAAATACTTTAGCCTTCCTCTATTTCAAATAACTCATCAATATTTGACACATTCCAACAATACACATCATAAAAAATGAAACAATGAAAGCCTCTTTGCCCCATGCTTTTTTATTAATGAGGCCTGCAAATTAATTAATGACACATTTTTTTATATTTTTATGCATATTATCATTAAAAATGATATCAATTAAAGCACAAATGACCATTGAATATAAGAGCGTCTCCAGCTCAACGTCTAACACTCGTTTGATGTTGCTGGTTTGATCAATTCGATCGCCGAATAAAACGCCATGCAGGTGAGGGTGAACAATGTGACCCAATATTGGCGTCACACTGTTCACACGCTAAATTTTTTTTATCCCAAAATTAGGTTAGAAAAATGTATAATAAAGAATATACACAAAATATTCTTTTTTAGTGTTAGAAAATGGAATTCGGTTGGAGATAAGTTACTATATTTTAGAGTATTACTGTATTTCATAGTGAAAATTGAGTTTTTCGGTTGAAGATACATAAGTTATAACCTTTAGATTTTTATTGGATATTTATTAAATTAATTCAAGATGTTATCCATTTGAATTGAAGTGTTTCACCATTAGTTATAACTCGTCATCTCCAATGAGTTTCTTTTATTTAATAATCCATTAGTTCGGTCCAATAGCAGCGTTAGAGGCTGGTTGATTGAAGAGTTCAAGAAATTGATGCTCTTTGCATTGAAAATTTCCTTTTTTTGGCCTTCCTTCTGGTTGCATTAGCTTGATCGCATTTTCTTTCTTTCTTTTCTATGGCAAATTAGCATTTGTTTTTTTTTTTAAGGAAGATAAAGAGAGTCCTAAAAGGACTTGGGTTTTGTTTCGGGATAGTTTTCTTACTGCATGCGTTATAAAGCTATTGTAGAAGAAGTAATTTTCTAAAACTGTTGTAGTACAAAAAAATTTTAAAAGCATCAAAAAGTAGTGGTCAAATAAAAATTATGATTACGGTTTTGAAAGCAAAGCAGTAAGAAAGTTATCTCAAATGAAGTCTTGGTTAGAAAAGATTAGAAATTAGCTTGTTTTTAGTAGATTTAGGTTTAGTTTGAGACGATTTTGTTACTGATTCTTAAAATAACTTTTTAGTGTAAAAATTTAAATTTGTATACTAAAAAGCTGCTTTAAGAAGAAGAAAAAGTTGTCAAATGCTTCGTTTGAAATATAGTTTTCTAATTATTTTCTATAACAATTTTTTAGTAGAAAAATTTCTTAAAACCAATGAAAAAGCAATGGTAATAAGCTATCTTGGGATAATCTTCCTACTACTTTTAACAATAACTATCTAGTATAAAATTTTTTTGAGAACAATATAGGAAAGTACTGGTCAAAAAGTTATCGCAAATGAATCATTAAATAAGAATTTGACTCTTAATATAATACAATGGAGAAAAATGATTCAAATAGTCAACCTCGTGTAGCAAAATAAAGACTTGATGTCTCATACAACTTTCATTTATCTAGAATTAATATTTTGAATTTATCTTACATTCTAATTACATATTTTATCATTTGAAATTTATTAATGAAATAATATTTTGAATTTATCTTTCATTTTTATGAAATTTAATAACAAAGAAATATTCAAAATTCTTAAAAATAAAAATCAAAATTCATTATGAGGATAAACATTACTATTTATGCTCCCCCTCAACTCCTAAATTTGCATGTGATGATTATGTTATTTTTTTAAAAATAAATACATAAAAAAGTCAAATATATTTGCTTCAACCAATAATCTAAAACACCAAAATAAAAAAAAAAAGTAAAAATCATAAATCAAAATATAATATAATAGTGACTTCAAATAACCCCTTAATTAGCTTATTGATTAATCATCAAAATCTTGTAACCATCGTTCATGAACTGACATTTTGTCTACTTTGCCTTTGTTGAAAGACAAAAAAAAGGTTTAATCAAGTGAAAGATTTATCTTATTATGGAAATTTCTGTGAAGAATGCATGAAATTTTAATTAATTAATAAGGTTCAGTGCAAAGCAATTGATGAATGTGACTTCAAGACAGATGTAAGAATGAATGAGGCTTACAATATTAAATTATTTAATACCCTAAACCCTAGTTTATATATATTCAATATTTAATTTAATAAAGAAGTATGATATAATTTTTAAATATTTTTACGTGAATCATAATATATTTTAACGAGTCGAGTAGAGGCTAACTTAATTTTGACTCTTTATTTTACTAAGGTCGGCTCACGAGTTGGCTTGACTCATTTACACCCCTAATTTGTATTTGTTTTGTGATTTCTATCTAAACATATACATTGTATTAAATTATTGGATCCGAGTATCAGTCAAATTGAGCTAAGCTTGGTTAACTCTTACTGAGCTCGAGCTTGACTAACTTGGCTCGTTTACTCAAACTCGTTAACAACAAAGAAAGTCTCTAAATAGATTACTCAGCTCTATTGAATTAAAAACAAATTAAAATTCATTAAAAATAAATTATTATTAGAAATTAGAATCAATATAATGTCACGTTTTAAATAATGATAATCAATGTAATTTTTATTTCTACATAAATTTATATTTTATAAATTAGTACATCACTTTCATGAAAACGCCTTCAGCCAAAATGATTGGGCGAAGGAAAAACGCATTCAACCCCATTTATTTTTTCAACCCATCTATTAAACTAATTAATATAGGAGAAAATTTATAACTGATATCTTGATAAGAAAAATAGTTCTTAAAAAAAAATATATGTATTTGATAGATAACTTTTTCATCATTATTTTTAAACTTAATTTTAAAAAAGTTATTTTTGAAAAAGTATTTTTTCTTTTTGAAAAAGTATTTTTTTGAATTATTATTAATTTTCAATTGAGATAGTTTTCTTAATGCTTCTTAAAATAATTTTTTAGTACAAAAATTTAAAAAAAAATTTAACTAGAAAAACTGCTTTAATAAACAGTAAAAAATCTTCCCAAACAAAACCTTAAACTTATTTTGGGATAGCTTTTTAACTACCTTTCAAAGATATATAAATATAAGGAGAAAATTTTAATAGAATTTCATATAATAGCGTATAAATCTTATTAATTGAAATTTAACTTTGCTAGAACTTATGATGCATAGTAAGTCAATAAAATATTGCGCCCAACAAAAGAGAGATATATAGAGAGAGAAATGAAATATATAGAATATAATTTGGGTATCAACTTGCCTTAATTCCTTTCTCTATCTCTATCTTATTTTTCAATAAATAACCTCTATTTTTTTAGATTAATAAAAAATAATCCTTATATCATATTATAAAAGTTAAAATAATTATAATAATAATATTTAATTAGGGGGATTTTCATACATACTACGTTATATCATGTTATTTATATCTAACATTCAAAACTTTAATATTTCATGTCGATCACTGATAGATCAAATATGGGTGCAAGGATGAAATATTCAAGTTTATAGTGTGGTATGATTGATAAAAATGAAATATATGAGTGATATATTTTATATTAAATTTTTCTATGGGTGTGTTATTTACATATCTAACATCCAAAACTTTAATATTCCATAATATTGAAAAAAAAAAGTTTATAGGGTGATAAGATTTATAGAAATGAAATATATGAGTGATATATTTTATATTAAATTTTTCTATGGGTGGTAGACAAGAAATATTAAAGTTTTTTATGTTAGATATGTAAATAACATAATATAATGTGATATTTATGTAAATCTCCCTTAATTATATTATTAAAATAACAGTTATTTATAGTTTTTTTTTTCCCTTGAAAGTTGAGTGCTCCATTTGTTCTCAATTGAGGGAGGATTTTTCGTGTAGGGTTTGAAATTGAGCAATAGCACTCAATCTGGATAATAATATGGTGAAGGAGATGTTTACATTTGTCAGTTCGATCTGTCTCCAATAATTCATTTACTTTGAAAAAATAGTCATATAGAGCTTGCGAAGAACACACGTTTCAACCATTCTTCTCTTGCTTTTGTTATCGGGAACTTTGAAGGGCATTATTTTAATTCAGCCTTTTACATCTCTCAATCAAATTCTCCTATGATTGTATTTATTTTATTGGATGAAGAAGTTTTTCTTCCATAGCATGCAATAAGTCCAAGATTTCATGGTTGGGGCTAAAATTGTCAATAAAAATATATAAGAATTTTCCTACATAAATGCATGAAAAAAAAAATCAAAGAGAGAGAGAGAGAGAGATTATGACTCAAAATACTTATTAGTAAATTAATCTTAAAAAGAATCGATCAAGCTTAATTATACAGAGAAGTGGAAGATAGGCGTGTAAGTAAGTCAAGTTAGTTCATGAGCCGTCTGGGGCTCAACTCCATAAATATGGTAAATAGAATTCATCATTTTATTTATTAATTTGAATTTCAAAAATTTCCTTACAACTAAAATTTGTTCCGTGGGCTTGGACCCCCGATATATCTGTGAAGTGTACGATGATCAAGGATATGAACGAATATGGGTCGATATTGACCCATTTTCTTGTAGTGAAGGATTGAGCCAAATTCTAGTAACAGCAACAATTTCTTATAAGTTTGATGTGATAGCGAGTCAAGCTTAAGCCAACTCTGATTCATGACTTATAGCTTGTGACCTAACTCGATGAAATAAATATTAAAATAAATGCTCTTAAAATATATTAGCATACATGATTTTAAATATAAAGTCGTTGATATTATTTAAAAATTATATCTAACTTTTGTATATTAGTAATTTTGTATTATTTTTATTTTAATTCCTCATATTTTTTATAATTTTATCATAAGCATAGTCATTTTCTCTCTTTCATAATTGTTGCGTGTTAGAAAATACGCGGCGGTAGAGTTTGTAAATTCGCGTTGGAATTCAATGATCTTGGGCTCGTTGGATTTGTCTCGTCGAGCCGTTCGATTCGAGTATAAGCTCGTCAAAATCGGAGACCGTTTGGTAACTCAAATTGCAGTTTGAATCTTCCAACAGCGCTTTGAACCCATGATTTGGACTCATTTTGGCTCGGATTGGATTGATCTTGGTATCGTTGGGTTCGTATTTCCGAGACGCTCGGTTTGACTGTAAGATTGCTGAAATCGGAGTTCATATGCTCCCGAAATTATTTTTTGAAGTTTCCGAATTGATTTTGCCTCGAGATTCGTGCCCAATCAAGATTATTTTGTGATGACGTATCAATAATAAACATGCCAACTTGAACTCATAGAATAAAGCTGGAGCTCGAACTTGATTAATTAATCAAGCTCAAGCTTGAGGTGACTTGAGCTCGCTCAATTCATTTACACTTCTAATGTAAGGCGAACAAAATTATATAGATTAGCAATTCAACTAAAAAAAAGATTTAGGCTTTGTTTGGGACAATTTTCTCATTGATTTCAAAAACAGTTTTCTAATATTAAAATCTCAAAAAAGTAGTAGGAAAGCTGCTTTAGAAATCTGCCCCAAACTAAGCTTTACAGGAATCCCTGAGAGATATTCTTTTTGTTAGATTCCAGATTAATATGAAATTCAGTGTATGGACATACAATCAATTAATGACTCTAGCTTTATAGACAATGATCAAGATTTTTTTGGGGACATTTAGGTCAATTAAATTAAATTCATAAACACATCACATACGCAGGACTCAAACCCAAAACTTCTTGATTGGTAACTGAAGCTTCCAACTATGGGTGTCAATAATTGACACAACACGAAAACCCGACTTAAACCCGGCCCAGAATTTTTGGGTTGGACACGACCCGTTTGAAAAACGAGTCAGGTTCGGGTTCATAAAATAGACCTGGATGAAATTTTGGGTTGGGTCCAAGTTAACCCGTTAACTAACCCATTTCGACCCGCACTTTTATTTCACGCGACGAGATTAAGTTAGGGATCCGAGCCGAGTGTATTCATTTCACGTCCGCTTCATCCCATTTTCTCTCTAGCTCTCCTCTCCTTCACTGCTTCGTCTATGGTTTTCGAAGTTCCGTTTCTTCTCTTCAGATCTCCTCGCTCTGTTGACGGCTTCCTCTCTTCTCCTTCTCTGGCATATTATTGGTTTGTGGTGTTCATCGTGCACATCTCGTTTGGCTCAACATGAACACTTACATCTCTCGCTGTTTGTATCTCTCATCTTTTTTTCTTTTTTCTCCCACTACAGGAAGCATGATATATGAGCATAGGAGAGGTTTGTCTTGTTGTCTTGTTGTTTGATCAACATATTGCGAAGTTCCTTAAAAAATATTTGGAGTTAGGGTTTTTCTAATTTCTTGTTGTCTTGCTAAACGAGCCAAGTTGAGCTCGATTTTCTGGTTGTTTTTTGTTCAATTTGTGGTGGTATTTCTATTCAGTCCTTGCTGGTTTTAATCAATCACAATATGTAGTGCAAACGAGCTAAGTCGAGCTCGATTTTCTGGTTTTTCTGTTCAGTTTCTGCTACTTTTTCTATTCAGTTACTAATGTTATACTATTCAGTCCTTACTGGTTTTTAGCCAATTATAGTATGTGTGTAAGCGAGCCAAGTCGATCTCTATGTTCTGGTATTTCTGTTCAGTTTATGCTATTTTTTCTGTTCAGTTACTGCTGTTATGCTATTCAGTCCTTGCTGGGTTGATGTGTTAGTTGCCTGGGATGCCTCAGTTTCCCTAGTTGCTAGCTGGTTTAGGTTGGTTCCTGTCTTGGTTACACTCGATTGCTATCTTGGCTGACTGTTATTCAACTGCAATGTCGTGGATTCATTTTTGAATCCTTTGCTGCCTGGGTTAGTTTCCTGTTACTTGTGGTATCCGTTCAAATGCTGGGTTGGTTCCAAAAGGATTGAAAGTTAAGTAGCGATGATGAGTATCCTTCTAAACTGATTGTGAAGTCAATTGTGGGAAAAAAGTTATTGCAACCAGGTGTCATTTGCGTTATCCTCTAATCAAACAGATACTAAGTATAAAATACAAATTCCCGTCTTGGATGGCAATACCGCAAGTCCGCAACCGTAGTTATATTATTGACTCACATTTCATTAAATGATAAATTATTTGGAGGGTTAATCTGAGCTAATAACTCAAGCTTTTAACTAATTCATGGATTTAAAATTATATCAATTTAATTATTTATATTTTTTCAGTTAGCGTATATCTCCACGAGGGCAGACACAAGACTCCTGGTCTTCAGAGTTTTGAGTTCTTCAAATAGTCAAAATTATGTGTAAGTTGTAATTAGAAAATTTCTGTTTTGTAATTTGTGAAATTTATTTGTTAGTTTAATATTTTGTATAATTTGCAAGTTTCAAAAATAAATAAAATTTTTCTCCTTGGATTCCCTATTTTGCTGGGTTTAATTCCTACTTTCTTGTATGTCTGTAATGTGTTGTTTAAGTTTAAACGAGTCTATGGGTCATTCCGGGTTGACCCGAACCCAACTTGAGTCGAGTTCAGGTCCTGGATATTGACCCGTTTTCCTTATCAGGTCGGGTTCAGGTTAACCCGTTTAGCTTTGGGACATGTCGGGTTTGACCCGAACCCAGCCCTTGACCCTGTTTTGACACCCCTACTTCCAACCAACACACAAAGATGAGCTGTGTAAAGGCCATTTTTCTCCCAGGTTCGTCCGGACGAAGTCGGATCGTTTGGGACGATCGGTACAGGTTGTGCAGGAAAACATGTTTGGCTGCATGGTTCGTCTGGACGAAAGTCGGATCGTCTGGACGAAAATTTTACAGAGCC
>NW_021318824.1:239993-241885 GCF_001605985.2 Dendrobium catenatum | reverse complement strand
CTTTTCTGTTCTGTTTTTCTTTCTGTCTGAAAGCCATGAGCTGTATTTGTATATGATTCTTTTTTTGAGGAAGAAAAAGATAGATGATCTGTTCCGCCGCATTTTGATGTTTATAGTAGCTCTGTGTGTTTGTTTCTGTGTGTAAATGTTTGGAAGAAAGTTCTGAAATAAATTCCAAAGCCAGATCCTAGAATCAGTTCAATCAGTTTGAGTTTGGGCACGACCCGATGCGAGCGGGATCCGTCCCGGTCGGGTTGGATCGTGACAAGCTGTGTAAGAAAAAAAGTTTTTTTAGTCATATATATTTTACGATAAATTAATGAGACGATGTTAATACCTTTACAAATCTATCGAACATTAACGTAATATCTCCAATTTTTTGACAGTTTTACAACACACTAAAATTTCTCACTATTTTAAAGCATATATCTCACAAAATCTAGCAATGATCAGTCATACTTGTCATAAATACGTTGTAAATTTGTGACATGATTCATGATGAGATTCAATATGACACGTGAAACATAAAGTTCTTTACTACAAAAACCCTTAAATCGATATCAAATTTGCATCATCTTATATTTTGTTGCAAATTATCATTCACAAAAAAGATGCATAGAGAATATCAATAATTTGCTTGACTTAGGATATTTTTGGGACAACTATAGTTTTTTGTAAAGTTGATTATAATGCAATTGTGGGGAAAATAATTTTTTAAAACTCCGATAAAAAGTAACTTCCTAACATAAAAATTTCTTGAAAAAAAAAATAATCAAATATAAATTATAGTTACATTATGAAAAACATAGTAGTAAAAAAATTGTACCAAATATATCCTTAGGAAAGATAACTCTATTGTTTCCTATTTGAATGGAGGGATTATAAGAATACTTCCACCACCTCTTTTTTTTGTCAATTCAATATTAGAACTCCCCTATAGCACTATTTTTTTTAAACCAAAAATATCAATATATTGAACCAGGAAGGAGTACACAAGACAGAGCAAATGCCAAAAAACAAAAAACAATAGAAAATACAAAGTAAAATTCAAGTGTGGGCTCAGTATTTGGCCGAGGCTCCCAGCTACCCCGAAACCACGCATAGACCATCCAACTTGGCGAAGAAAGCGCTCCAATCGATCCAACCAATATGAAAGCATCACCAAAGGTTGCCACTAGCTAGCTAAACTCCCCTATAGCACTATGATTCTCATTTTGGTGAATTAAATACATCCTTATTGACGAAAAAAAAGAGGTGAAAAGTGGAACTTCATGATCTTGCCATATTTTATTTTTAGTTGAGAAGGCTATGCTCGATGCTAACTAGCTTTCCTTGCATTTTTTAGGATTTATTTGGGATAATTTTATGATTATTTTGTATTTTAGATAGCAATTACAATTTTGTTTGGGTACCTATTTATTTGTTGCATTATCATGAGTTTTTAAAAATTTCTATAATAAGATGTTTCTTTCTGTAATAATAGTAGCAAAATTATTTTTTCTATAATGACTTCACAATCAATTTTATAAAATGTTTTATTCATCTCAAATAGGTTCGTACTCTTCTATGTTTTTACTTTTCACCAATTAATTTTTTTTATTGAATTCTTATCTAAAATTCATTATAGAATCCTGTCCATCCTAAATGCTGTTGCTATGATATTAGGGATAAAATAATAATAATAATAATAAACCACGACAATTATATATATTATTTTTAAAATAAATCTTTGATGAAATAAGTATTCTTTATATTTTAATAAGAATTTGATCTTATATGTTTTGAATTGATTTTATCTGATTGGATTTTATAATAATTTTTTATATTTCAAATTATAATTTCTCGAAGAATTAAACTGTTTTCGAAAAGAGGATTTCTTTTTTTTTTTTTTT
>NW_021318824.1:189457-239983 GCF_001605985.2 Dendrobium catenatum | reverse complement strand
GCTCGCTGAAATCGGAGTTCATATGCTTCCGAAATTAATTTTTGAAGTTTCCAACTAGCTTTTGTCTCGAGATTCGTGCCCGATCAAAATGATTTTGTGATGCCGTATCAAAACTGTTTTCGAAAAGAGGATTTCTTTTTTTTGGCAAAAGCCTACAATTCTCCTGCAATGTTTAAGGTGTCTTTTCAATGCCAATTTTCATCATTGAGTTATATATCCACTGCAATTCAACTTAGATTTATTGGTAGAGAGCTTTGACTATTAATTAAGAGATCTTAACTTTAAAATATATATATATAATTTGCGTATTAATTTATCTTAATTGATCTAAATGTCTAAAAAAATTTTCTATCCAAGTAAATCTAAAGAGCCACTTTTTTTTTTTTTTTAAACCAAACACTTATATTAAAGATAATGAAACGATTACAAACTACAGTATTTCGAAAAGAAAAAGAACAAAAGAAAAGAAAAAACCAAACCAAAAGCTGGCTCAGTTAGTGGATGAGGCTCCCAGCACCACCAAAACCCACCAGGACCGTCCAAAAGGTGGAGAAAATAGCCGACCCGAACCAACCCGAAAAAACCACAACAATGGTTGCCACAAGCGAGGTATAATGATGCGAGCCCCAAACCCATCATTGCCCATTCAACGATAAAACGACAAACCACAAAAAAAGAAAAACACTCCACAGAAGAAACTCCCAACCAAACAGTATCAGAAAAGGATTTGGTGACATCAAGTTCTACAAGAACACGCGCAACAGATGGACGGGATCCAGCAGCCGTAGCCTGATCAGTATGAATCGGCCTGCCAAAAACCGATCCCAAACCAAAAAGTATACGGGAAGAGAAAAGATGGGGTCGTAAACCAGGAAAAGACAACCAAATAGGGACGATCGGAGATTCATCCGACAAATCAATAACTGGAGACCACTTAATAACTTTCATAAAACAGCCATAAACTAGGTAAGATCTGTGAGCAAAAACCCTAGCATAATCCATATCATTGGCAAGCTTAATTAAAACATTCGCTTGATCCAACAAAGTCACTGAAAACTCCCCAGAAAATTTTAAGATAACAAAAAATCTACGAATTTAATCTAAAGAAGGACGCTTAAGGGGAAATCTCCCCACCAACGCAAACTCAAAAGGCTTAGCTAGATGCAAAAATTCTTCCTCCGAAAACCACAGAGAAGGCATTCCCTGATTCGAAGAATACGAGATTCCGGAAAAACACTCGAATCACTAGAGCCAGATAGAGCATCCTTAAAGGATTTAGGATGCTTACCCGAAAGGAATCCAGGATCAAGCAACTTTTTAGCCATCAAGAAGCGTACCGGCGGCAAGGAAGAGGCGGCGCTAGGGCAAAAGCCCTAAAAAGGCGAAACCCTAGCAGACGGAGAGACGGGGGACGACCAAGGTGGTAGATATATATCACAAAAAGTGAGCAATATTTCATACATTCTAAAGAGCCACTTTGTTTGTTTGCTTCTGCTTTAATGTTAGATTAAAGTTTTGTTTGTGACAGTTTTCTTATTGCTTCTTAAAGCTAATTTTTAGTACAAAAAATAAAAATTTTGTACTAAAAAGTAGATTTAAGAATCAATAAAAAAGTCATCCAAAACGAAGCCTAATTGTATCAAAAACCTCCGATTTATCGAAAGACAGATTAATACTTTTTTTTCTAAATAATTGATTTGGTCATCGTTTTCTCTTTTTAGATTATTTCGCACCCCAACAATTAGATTTTCTAGATGTGTAATATGAATAATTTCGACAACAAAGTCATAAGTGAATATCAAAAAATACTCTCTCCATCCACCTTTGCATATTATAGCCAACACACGCCTATAGCAAGGTATTCAAGCACACAGCCCTACGGTTGTGGCCACCTCTTGGGTACATCAAAGTCTAACCTATCTTTTAAAAGGGGATATATGCCCATACGTACCTTGCACAAATTCCTAATGAGTAATGGCCAATTTTCGCTCTCTTCTCTCTCCTCTTCTTCCCTACATTCTTAATGTTGATGCTTGCTATAAAAATTTAGAAAATGATGGATAGAAGAATGCAATCAACTAATCGATCTATGATTATTCAACTAAAAATGAGATACATAATAGGCCCATGAAAGATAAGTCAATGACCCCAAAAATTGACGACATTATAGCAATGGTGGATGCAATTATCGTAGTTGGCTATGCAATTGCTTTAAAAGACATTGTTCTCTACTCATAAAATAGCCTACCACTAACATATTAGACATTTAAGATCACCATTCACACCACACTTCAATCCACCAGCCTAGATGACCTATATTGGCTCTTATGCACAGAAGAAATCAACATAGCCACCAAAGTTGCATGAGATAATGCCACAATTCAATCAATACACAACCCCATGGCACTAGCTACACTACATGGAAAAGTTTGATGTATATTCAACCATTCATTCCTATATAGAGATCGTATTGGCTTCAATGGCAGTCGCTTAAACTTACAATTTTCTAAGGACAATAAAGTTACTTTTTTACATCCGCAGAATGTTATTTCTATCTCAAATATGATAATTCATCTACTTAATGCTAGTACACAACAAAACAAAATTATTAGATAAATTCAATAGCTAACTTGGCTCTCATAGCCGCACATTTCTTGATAGCTAATGACTATTTCTGGAGCATAGGAGCTTCAATCCACCTCACTGGAAAACCCTACTAAATTAACAAATCCTCTCTCCACCACATGATTGCAATAGGCAAGCCAATCTTATACATCCATCTATAACAATATCTACCACATAACAACTATATATCTTCTCTTCAATACACACACACACTCTATTGTACCCAATGAATTAGTGAAAAATATTTCTGCCCCCATCTCATACTTCTCCATGTTTTTAGCTTGTTGTATTTCTTACTATGCACAATTGGTCCTATATCACAAAGAAGCATTCTACTCCAACTCTCATCACTTCAACACTTTTAGTAGAAAGAATTTCAGGGCTGAGAGAATTTGAAATTTTTTATTGCTATTTGGACTCAACAAATTCTCTTTGGCTTTTTGTCCATCCATACTCCTGTTTTTTCTTACATTCTCTCCAATTAATGGAGGAAAATTGCATTGACCACCTTCCAAAGCCAACATCCATAGCCAAAAATAACTAAAATCAATGATTGTCATGTTTATTTGTCATCACCTCACCTATTGTAGATTGGCGCCAATAATATCATCATCAACCGTTAATTAATGTTGACAGTTATTATTACCATACCTCTTATGTTCTGTGTGACTTAGATTTCGTTTGAGACAGCTTTTTTGCTGCTTTCTAAAAAGACTTTTTACTATAAAAATTTCTAATTCATAATAATTTTATTTTAAACAAATTGTTTTAAAAAGCAGCAAAAAAAGCTGTCTGAAACAAAACCTTATTCTTTGATCCTTTAACTATCAAATTACTAAGAGAGCAACAAATTACTTGGAATTTTTCATCTATCTAAAATACCCCAACTTGGTGCAAAAGTAAGTTCATACAATTCTATGCTATTCTTAGCTTGAGAAAGATCATATCGAGCCTTTATAAACTTGTACAAACTTTCAGACTTTGGCATCCAAGTGGTTAGGTTTGTGAGGGAACTCCCTCCATATAAACTTTGACCATTTATTTAACGGACAGTTTGAATTTAAAAGAGGAGTTAGTTTGATCTCTCCAACTATATCAAGTAATCCAATGTAGTAACAACAACAACATCAAGCCTTTAACACTATCGTTGTCAGATCCCAAATCTTGGATGAGAAAAATATAATTGAGTGTGTTAAGTAGTCGACAACTATCATAAAACTTGTCGAATAATCATAACATGAATCACAATTAAACCAAAAAAAAGGGATAATATTTTTCATATGTGAAAAAAAAAATAGAAATCTTGTAATTTAATTAGCTAGAATAACTTTTACTAATACTAGACATAAAAAGTTCGCACTTGTACGAACCTTTTTTTATAGAGAAATTAGAGGCAAAGCCCATTCACTAATCTAAATGAAAATACATGAAGAAGGGATTAGAGTGTAAAAGGAAAAAAAAAAGTGAGCACCAAAATTTCCGAAGAAATCATGAAGACAAAATCTATATGAACCAAGATTATAGCTCTTAAAATTTTATGCCGCAAAGATATATCAAAGCAAACAATAGAGGCAAACTTTCTATCATTCCTTTCACGCCAAAGTTAATAAATAGTGCAGTTTATCATAAGCAAATAGAATGTTTTGAGGTATGAATGCTTACAATTCATACCCGCTATGAAATCAAATGTATGAACTAAAGTGGGCCTCAAAAGAAATTACTAAAAAATAGGAATAATATCAACCAAAACATCAAAAGAGTAATCACATTCGAAAAATAAATGAGCAGAACTTTTGGAGCCATAGTAACAAAGAGGGTATCTACTATTCTCCACCTGAACATTTCTTCTAATAAGATTCTACAAACTCAAAGAAGACAATAATATAAAAAAGTTGATGAGACGGGCTAAAGCAGATAACTTTACTCCACTTGAAAGTGAACACAACATAACCTTGAAATAATGAATGTGAAGAAAGTGGCCAACAAAGGGAAAAAAGTCAATGAAGATTAGATCAGTCGCCTTTTACAAGCAAAAGTTTCACCATCTTGATACTACGATCAAAGAAGCATGGACATGTCAAAGATCTTTCAATTCATATGGGGAGATCAGATGCAGAACGTCGGCCGGAGATCAATCAGAATGCGCCATGTCAGCGGCATCAAGCCGCAGTATCGAGTGGTACCAATTAGTACCGAGCCCCATACCGAGCACAAGGGTGATGTGACACATTCTGGTGGTTCTCTAGATGACGTTTTACATCCGCAAAAAATAATTAATCCAACTGAGGTGATTGAAATAGCCTTGAATTTGATAATTATTAGAAGAAAATTTTCCTTTTAGTTCATTTTTTTGTATCATTATTAGCACAACCTATTTGTAGCGGTAGAATCCAGAAGAAATGAAATAAATGTACGGCTGCAAACGAATCGAGCCGAGTCGAGTATGTGAGTGTTCATGTTTGTGTTCATTTAATATCAGCTTGTTCAAGTTTGATTCATGTTCGTTTGAGCTTTATTGTATGTGTTCATGTTTGATTCATTTAAATTAATGAGTGTTCATGTTCGGTTCATGTTAATTCGTTTAGTGCTTATTGAGCTTGTTCACGAACATATTTAACGAATTTTTTTTAACTATCAAACAAACACGTTCATGAACATATCTATGAACAAACACATTTATAATAAAAGCAATTGTTTATGTAAGAAAGGCAATGATTATTTATATTTATTAATTCTATAGTCAAATATTAATTATTTTTATCGAGCTTATTATCGAGTTCAAAATCAAACACGAATCGAGCTTTTGTCGAGCTTCTTATCGAGCTTAATGTCGAGCTTGTTCACGAACTTCAAATGATGCTGTTCGCGAACATAAATGAGCCGAACGCATTAGTGTTCAAGTTTGTTTATATAAGAATCGAGTATTTAAAATATTGTTCAAGTTTGTTTGTTTAGTTAATAAAACGATCACAAACGATAATCGAACCGAACAACGAGTAGCTCGTTGAACGTTTGGTTCGCTTGCAGCCCTAAATAAAGGGATAACTCTCCTCCTCTTCGATTTTTAAAAACACTTTTTTTTTAATTTTTAAATATCATAATACCTATTTAAATTGATTTTTTCATTAACTGCTGGCTGCCAGTTTTGCTTATGTCAAAATCTTTTGGATTAGGCTTGAATTGATCAAAGAAATCATGTAAAAATAGACCTCTCTTACAGTCTTTCTAATAATCCAATGGTGTGAATAAGCTCCGAGGCTGCTTAAATTAATTCCTTTTTATATGGCTTTAAGCTTCTGAAATTAATTAAGGTGGTGTGAACAATATTATTGGATCATAATATACAGAAATTATTATTTATAGTGTCCAAAGTTTATTAAATTTAGCAAAGCCATAATGACCAATAGAGTATTATTCTTTATTGATCAATATTTCATTTGGAATCCTCTATATCTAGAGCTAAGGATTAAGGAGAGAGAAAACTCTGCAAGAGTCTGCTCTTTTAATCTTGCTGTACTTATCCCAAGTTAATTTATATTAGTAGACTTCATCATAATGGATTTTTTTTTTTCGCTTACTATGCTTTGGAATATATTATTTGTATTGGAAATTTTTAGAACTAAATTCAGATTTATTTTATTTTTTATTTCAATGAACTTTCGATCAAATACAATGTCTTGATAAATACAATGTCTTGATAAGATGAACTGAGTAACACTAAAAGTGATTCGATCTGAGTACATAACTAGATTAGGTTTTTGTTATTCATTCTTAAATATATATAATTTATTCTTGCTTGGTAAACATTTTTGTTCAATGAACCTTCTTCTCCCACACTTTTTCCTAAGGGTATCAATTTCGGGTCATGGGTTGGGTTCGGGTCGAACCTCAAATGGAACAGCACTACTTGGGTCAACTCGAACCCGACCTGTTTTTGCAAACGGGTCAGTTTTGGGACGCTAACCATTTCAACTTCAGGTCCAGGTCAATTCAATATGACGCGAATGATCAGGGGAAATTTTCGAGTCAAAAAAGGGTCAATCTAAGATTTTTGAGTAAAAATCAGGTCAAAATGGGTTAATTTCGAGTTTCCGTGTCAACCTGAACCCGACCCAATTTTGAAGCGGGTCGATTTGTTGAACCCAAACCCGACCTATTTTGGGTAAGGGTATCTACTTAATTTTGATTTATCTTTGTGATCTATTTAATAGTATCAATTTCTATCATTATATGAACTATCTATTAGTACTAATTAATTTATGTTGAACATTCCAAATGCATTATATCTAATTTGCACTTCAATTTAAAACCACACAAATTTCAACTACTTTGAATCAAATAACTCCATAAAAAATTTTATCTCCTAAGAACTTTGTCAATTTATATGATTGTATCTCTTCTCATACATTTATTTAAAATAAATACATTTAGATTTAATTATTTAATTTAAAATAAATTTATTTATTTAAATTAATTAATTAAAAAATCATGTTCATCCAAAATCAAGAAGATTTAATTTAATTAAAATATTTCCAATTTCTAACATAGTTGAAACCATAAATTATGCATATAATTTATATTTCAAAATTAAACCAAAAACAAAAGAATATAAAAAAATTATTATTATTATTATTTTATCCCATCCCATCCTATTATTTTTGCCCAGTCGCTTTTTTTGCCCACCTCACAAATCATAGCAACCATCGAAATTTAATAATCCCAAATAAATAATTTAATACATTCAAACCACATGGAACAATTACTTACAGTACCATGAACAGGAATTAGCCACTACGCGTTATTTGGCCCCCTCCTATACGAACTTTTATTCGGTCCGGTGAACGTACGCTCCTTTATGTTCGGTCATCAATATTTTAGCGCCACGTAGCATGAAGAAAAGTCTCCGACCCGACCAGCTGTTTTTTGGGTTCTTGCACGTGCTTTTTTTAAAATCCTTAACGAGCCGAACAAAATCCCATCACCTTTGGATATATTTCAAATACCTAGCAATACCAAGCAAATACCAAACTGTACCTAGTTTTTTCTAGCAATACCGAGCAAATCCCTAGCAATACCGAGCAAATACTGAGTTGTACCGAGTTGTACCGAGTTTTTTCTAGCAATACCGAGCAAATCCCTAGCAATACCGAGCAAATCCCTAGCAAATACTAAGTTGTACCGAGTTGTAAAAAACTCGGTACAACTCGGTATTTGCATGATATTGATCTTCATAGAGCGGTATTTCTCATTTTTGCAAAGCAATACCTAGCAAATACCGAGCAAATATCGAGCAATACCGAGAAAATCACGAACATAGCATTCCCGGGTTCTGCTCCGGGTCAAGTCGTCGGGCCGCGCGGTTTAGAGTAAGAGCACGTGACGACATGTTATTGGCGGCCGAACGTAGCTCTACGTCCGATCAGATGATGACGTAATAATTGTTCCTCCTATACAGGCAAAAATTCCATATTTTTAATCCATCTTATTATAAATGAAAAAATCTCGCAGTTAAATTTCTTCTTTTTTAATCAAAACGTCACATTCTTTTCACGACCTAATTATCCAAATTACGCTTGCCCCCCATTGATTCTCCTCTATTATAAGATGTCTCAATAGTGCTCGTCCGTTCTATAATTGTAAAGCCGGCACAGCTTCTAGAGTTTTGTATAATCTCTCTCTCTCTCTCTCTCTCTCTCTCGGTGTTCCATCTTTCATGGGGCTCTGCGCTTCTTCTGAGTCTGTGCAAAAGAAGGAGAGAGATAAGAGCATAGCATACTTAGTTGGAGATTTATGTCCGAGGTGCTGTGATGGTGATAAAGGAATTTCAAGGCTTGCTTCTCTTTACTCCAGGCAAGGGAAAAAGGGGCCGAATCAGGACTCTGCAATCCTCTACCAGGTATGGGATTTATATGCCGAAGCCCCAAATCTTTTTGTTTGTTATCACTGGTTTTTAGTTTAAGTAAAAGAAAAAGTTGGCATCTTGGTTGCAGTTTTCTTGTTGGTGTTTGAGAGTTTGTTCATCTGGATGAAAGAGATCGAAATCCATGGTTTTCTTTCTAAATAATCCAACTTTCTAGGCTAAGTTGAAAGATTTGAGCTTTCTTCTCACATATATTTTTGATTTGGGGATTAAAAAAAACTTTTTTGCTTCTTTTACTTGAAATCCTAGTAAGGAATCTCCAATAAAAGAGTTAGGTTTGGTGTTTGGTGATGGATTCAGTTTGTTTTCTTTCTTTGGAAGCTGGATTGGTGTATTTATTGAAGGTTCAACTGAAAGATGACTTCTGGTAGAGTATCCTTCAAATGATTCTCTTAATAAGTTGAGATTTTGGAGATGGATTCTCCTAACGATGCGTTATTATTGACATGCCTTGTTCGTAATAATTTCTTGTTTTTTATTGGAAATATTCCTCTGAATATCTGCAATATAGCCATGTGGGTGACAACAAAGCTTAATAATTATAAATAAAGAAAGACACCAACTTGATAAATCTTGTCTTCTTCTTATTTATATCATATTGCAGCTAAATTATGGAGACTAACTTGAGAGATTTCCTTCTTTGTTGTAATTGTAGGGGTTTGGAATGGAAGATGGTGTGTTTTGTGGAGTTTTTGATGGTCATGGAAGGAATGGTCATATAGTCAGCAGGCTAGTGAGAGACTCTCTACCCTCTCTTCTGCTGCGGCATCGCGTTGACAATGCCTATGACTCGAGTGACTGTGATGACATGAGCTCAATCGATGACCGGCTCAGCTCAGCTTCATCGCCAGAGCTTTTTGATGAGTGGAAGGAAGCCTGCATCAGTGCATTCAAAGCCATGGATAAGGAGCTTGAGCTCCACCCAAAGCTGAACAGCTTCCATAGTGGAACCACAGCAGTGACCATCATCAAACAGGTAACAGAACATATCAAAGCTCAGAATTTTATCACAAATTTCATCGCCATAGCTTGTGAATTCTCATATTTCACATGATCTGATTTACAGGGAAGTGATTTAATCATCTCTAACCTTGGTGATTCAAGGGCAGTATTGGGAACTATATCAGAAGAAGGTTACTTAAAGGCTGTTCAGCTAACCACAGATCTAAAACCAAATGTTCCCCGTAAGGAAGCTCTTCATTGTCAACTTACTAATTGCTTATATAACTTAATAAGCAGGAATAATGACTCAGTAATCTGTTATGCAGATGAGGCTGAGAGGATAAGGAAGAACAACGGTCGAGTTTTCGCATTACGGGATCAGCCTGACATACAAAGAGTATGGCTACCTGATACAAATTTTCCTGGCCTTGCCATGGCTCGCGCTTTCGGAGACTTTGAGCTTAAGAACTATGGTGTTATTGCAATTCCTCAAGTCTCATACCGCCGGTTAAGAAACAGAGATCAGTTTATAGTTCTTGCAACAGATGGGGTAATTGATTTAACTAAGTTCCTTCGGTTGAATTCAATCCTGATGAGTTTTTCCAGTTTTCTGAATCATAATTGTGAATGTTACAGGTTTGGGATGTTCTTAGCAATGAGCAAGTTGTGAAGATTGTTTGGTCAAGTTTATTGAAAGGAAAGGAGCCATCCAAAGCAGTAGTGAAAGCAGCAGTTCGTGAGTGGAAACGAAAGTATCCTTCTCATAGGGTAGATGATTGCTCTGTAGCTTGCATCTTCTTTGATGATAGATGAAGTGGTATTCATGGCGGTTCAGAAGCTAAGCAGACCTGTAAACTCAGTTCACAACCAGAACAATTGAGTAGAGAGCTTGAAGAAAAATGGAAGAAAGAAGAAGATTAGTGCGGTTGTATATATTTTTCAGCACTAGCTATTGTGACTAGTTTAAGCTCCTTTTTCTTACCTTTTTGACTGGGATAATTGAGCTTCTTGTGAGCTCTCTTTTCTAGTCTGAGTACACCATTGGTGTGAAGCGGCAGACCTTCTCATAGTTCTATCTGATAATAGTTTATATGTATATATTTAAATGAGCATTTCCACCCTTTGGCTAATTTGATTTGAAGTCAGTGCTTGAAGCATTTTGCTCCAATATGGAAGCTGTGTTTAAGCATTTGTTTAGGAGAACTACTTCTTATTAATAATTATAATTAATTATTAATCTTTAATGATTATGATTGAATTTGTTAAACGCTTAAAAAAATGGGGGAAGAAAGCTGAAACTTAAAAAAAGGAGCCTTCTAATAATTTTGCTGAATACGCGGGATGGAGACCACTTGTTGGGGGACAAAATGTCAAAAACCTGTATAAGAATTTATATTCTTAATGAAAAATATATTTTTGTTATTTTATGCATAACAGTGGATGAGTGACTTTACCCTTAGAGATATGATACGAAATGAGCTTATACGTAAAAAGAATGGAGTAGCTTCAGTTGAAGATAAGATTAGAGAGAGGCGCCTTAGATGGTTTGGTCAAATAAAACGGTGGCCTTCTAATGACCCAGTTAGGAAAATAGCGGTATTAGATTTTGATTTATGTTAAGAAAGGTAGAGATAGACTTAAAAAGATTTAGTTAGAAAATATTAGAACTGATTTGTCTTTATTAGATTTAAACGAGAATTTGATTTTTAACATGATAGAAATAGAATGGAGAAAAAGGATTCATGTAGTCGACCCCACGTAGTGGGACAAAGGCTTGAGGTTGTTGTTGTTATATGTTATGCATACTAGTTTAAGGTTTCATTTGGAACAATTTTTTTACTGCTTCTTAAAACAACTTTTTAGTACAAAAATTAAAAATTTTATACTAAAAACTGCTTTAAAAAGAATTAGGAAAGTCGTCCCAAATGAAGCCTAAGTCCATGTGAATTAACTTTTTGTGCTTAGAATTTAAAAAATTATTAACAACTTCATAAAATTAAAATAGATTCATTTTATAAATGTTTTTATAATAAATAGATAAAGTTTATAAACTTATTAAATAATTCTACATATGATTAAATAATAAAATGAAGTGTGAAAAAGCAATTGGACTGGATGATATTTTAGTAGATGTGTGGAAATATTTGAAAAAGATATCAGATAAATAAAAAATGAGTGTGTTGATTTCTATTTGTAAGATTAAAGGTGATGCACAAGAGTGTATGAATTATAGATAAATTAAGTTAATGTGTCATATACTAAAGGTATGGGACAAAGTAATTCAGCATAGGTATAAAAGAGTTATGGGACAGCGTGATATTAATGTTGGTCAAAATCAATTTGGATTCATACTGAGTAGTCTACTATGGAAGCTATACATTTATTGAAAAATTTCATAGAGAAGTATTGGGAGAATAAGGAGGATCTACGTATGATATATATTAATTTAGAGAATGTATATGATAAATTTTCAAGAAAAATATTTTGGAGAGCTTTAGAAAAAAAGAGTTAATAATGCTTATATTTAAAGAGTTGTTATTTATGTTCAAACATGTGGTGGTTTGACCAGATATTTTCCTATTTTAGTTGGATTACATCAAAGATTAACTTTAAGCCCATATAATTTTGCTTTAGTTGTGGATGTTATTGCTAGACATTTGCAAGAAAATGTACTTTGGTATAGGCTTTTTGGTGATGATATTCTTATTATTGATAGGACTAGAGAGGGATTAGAAGGAAATTTTCAATTATGGAAGTTAATCTTAAAAGTTTAAATATTTTTGTTTGAGTACATCTAAAGTCAAATATATTGAGTATAATTTTAGTAGTAATAAATCTAGTTAGGAGACTGGGACTTTTGTCGATCATGTCATTAAAAAGAGTACACATTTTAAATATCATGGGTCTATTGTTCAAAGTGATGGTGAAATCGATGGGGATATTATTAGTAAAATTCAAGTTGGATGGTTGAAGTGGAAGAATGCGTCGGGCCTAATGTGTAATCGAAAAAGACCCCTAAAAGTTAAGGAAAATTTTTATAAGATTATATACAGTGAGATCTACAATGCTTTATGGTACAAAATATTGACCATTCAAAGGGAAGCATAAAATTAGGTTGTGGTGCATAAATGAAGATGCTCAGGTGGATGAGTAGCATTACTCTTAGAGACAAAATGTGAAATGAGTATATATAGGAAAATGTTGGAGTAGCTCCAATAGAAAATAAGATTAGAGAGGGTCGCCTTAGGTTTATTTGGTCACATAAAACATCAACCTTCTTATGATCCGGTTAGGAGAGTGGATGTATTAGATTTGGTCTATGTTAACGAAAGTATGAGTTAGACCTAAAAAGACTAGGTTATGAAGTATCTTTTTTTTATTAGATTTAAATGAGAATTTGACTCTTAATATGACACAATGGAGAAAAAAGATTCACGTTGTTGACCCCACGTAGTGAGATAAAGATTTGATGTTGTTATTGCCGTTATTGTTAATCAAACTAATAACAAATTTGAGAAATATTTTTATAATCATATTATATAAATGTGAAGCAAGAAATTATACTTATATAATTTTGAATTAAATAAGACTCGACCTTCATCAGCTCCCAAAACTACTTCAGTGTCCCCTCTTCAAACAACATATGAAATATTTCTTTTTCATAAACGAAAGCTTAGCCCCTAAGCTGCATGTTCATGCACAGGGAAGAGCTCGCAATGAAAATAAGAAAAAAAGCACTCTATTTTCTATGAGACTGAGGATTCGTTTGGGACGGCTTTCTTATTTTTAATTTTTGTATTAAAAAACTTATTTTAAGCAGTAAGAAAGCCTACAAAAAAATAGGCCGTTGACAAACGATCGACTTTGAGAAAGATTGGCGGCCACCGACTCTCCTCCACTCTAACTTCCACTCCAATGATGAGATCTCCTGCCACCCTTTGTCAATGCTTCACGCAAAAATCAACCCGCCCTCTCGCTCAACTTCCACTCCAATGCCTCAATCCCTTGGCTGACCATTCAATTCTTCCGCCGATCCACTATATCAGATATTCATCCTCAGCTATTCTTCTTTTACTAATTTCTCTATTTTTCTGGCTATTTCATTCTGCACATTCATCCTTCTTTCATGCTATCGAGGAACGATCTTAATATTAAAGAGAGCTCACCCATCAAAATTGGAGATATCCCCTTTTACCTCAATTTAATTTTTTTTCTAACATAAAAAATGTTATTCAAACTAAACTCACCACTGAAAATCTCATTAAGTTATTTTACTATTTTCTAAAGCAATTTTTTTATAAAAAATTTCTAAAAAACTTTTTAGAAAACAACAAAAAAACGGTGACAAACAAAATCTAAATTCTTTAAAAGAGTGATTTCTTGAAATATAAGTTCCTGCTGTTTTAAAGAAATTCATCTGGACAGATTATGTAGAGGTTCCATACTCAATCTCCAATCAACTAGAAATTATTCTATGCAAAGTCCGAATAAAAAAACCATCGGTATTGTTGACATACACTCACATATTCGAATAATTCTTCTCGTCCAATATGTTACCTTAAGATTAGAGAACTCCAAAAAGGCAAACAGAGACACAAACTGTGATACATATATGGACGCAAGGACATTGAGGAACTGCTTTGACAGAGAAAATAGTGATCGATCAGCTAAATAAAAAACCACCATAAATAACTTAGTCCCTGAAGAAGCAACTCTGCAGGCGAATATCATAACCTCGGACGCGCAAATTTGCACTGAGCTTCTGGCGTTTGCCGCTGCGTGACTGTACCTTAATTTTGAGAAAATACACGTATGATCCATCTGGGAACGTAGTTGTATGACGGGTATCCCACCACCGCTTAGCCACAATCACCTTATGGAAAATCCAAATATCTTCATCAGTTACTGGTAATCCAGAGCGCTCGAGGGATCCTTTATTTGTCTCGTTGATTCTATCCACCACGAATCGGCCGAGCTCCTGAATCTCTTTATTCTTCTTAACGTTGTGAAATACTTCGATGCTTATGCCTTGGGTGAAGAAGAGGAGAACCAGAGAGGAGAAGATCAACAAGACAGTGCGAGGGCATTCCATGACTGAGTATTATCACCATTTGGTGCTGTGCTGCAGCTTTATAGAAAGCTGAAAAACCGCGTTTGATCAGGTTTTTGATAGACTTTGCTTTGACGTCGACTGGTAAGAAAGAGAAGTTGTAATGGCGTGCCTGCACTCGTCCTATTACGTAGCATCTCTCAGGTATGAGTTGGAAGCAAATATTACAACGGTACAATTACAGTCATTTTAAGTTATTTTAAATTATGGCAATAATTTAAAATATTTTTAAAAAGGAGATATCAGTATCATCAACCATGGTCAAGCTGTTTATAGAGATTGTGAATCAAGCTGTTGCTTGCAGTAATATAGGACAGTTTTAACCTCTTTTTAAAAGAAAAATTGGTGCCATTTGGAAAGAACTTTGATGTCTTCTAATGAAAATTTTATAAGAATTGGATGTGGATGGAGAGAGAAAATTTCTATTTTTTTTTAGATTTATTTCATATTTGTTAGGGGTTTTTTAATGTAAAAAAAAAAATCCTTTCTAAAGAAATTTAGAAAAAAGAAAAATATTTTTTAGAAATAGAAAATTGTTCATTCATGTACATTCACGCTCAGAACGTAGGCGCTTGTTGTTGTTGTCGGCAATGGATGTCATTAGTTGGTCGCTTGGGATGGACAAGTACGCAAGCCCAAGCATAATTTCATGCATGGATTGAGGGTGCAAACGAGTCAAGTCAACTCGCGAGTAGGCTCGAGCTTGACTTGTTAACGAGCTTGCGAGTCGGGCTTAGCAAATTATTGAGGAGCTCTCACGGCCACAAATGACAGTCCCAATCTGGATTGGTACTTAGATTCCGATGCAACATCTCATCTCACCAATGATATCAACAGTCTTACACTTGGTGAACAAATACCATACAATGGAACAGACAACATAATCATTGGATCGAGATGGCAGCATGATACCCAAAGCTGACACTAGAGCTTGACTTCTACCAACCCACAACCGTAAGCTTAATTACCCCAACTTCTTCATATCCCTACACTCTCCCACAATCTCCTTTCCATTTATCATCCACGGAGGCAGAATACCAAAGCCCTACATGGGATCCTAGTTGGGTACCAATTGGGTACCCATGATTTACTCAGACGGGCTTCGCCCACCCATAGTGACTTTCGGGATGTCATACCCACGTACATATACCCACCCATTTTTCATGCTTTTTGAACGTAGTCTGCCACAGACTGGTAGCCTTGAGGCCATCTTGTTTCCCTTTGCTCTAATTGCAAACTTTTATGTCACATATTAGAATTTATCGTAGTCACAACGTAGTTAAATGTTGCACACTACATAGTGAGGATTGCAGTAATATAAGGTATACAGTGATTAGCAATGTAAATCAATTTATCCCCCAATGTTGAGTACCCTCTCATATCCACCCACAAGGCCATGGGCGTACCCATTGGGTATGGGCGGGTACATGGGTGGGTGTGGGTATGGGTACCCAATGCAAGACTCTGCAGAATACCGAGCCCTAGCTGCGACCATCACAAACATCATATGGCTATGCCAGCTATTACAAGATTTCAAAGTACCTATATTGCACCCGACGGATCTTCATTGTGAAAACATCTCAACCATAGCACTAGCCAACAATCCAGTCTTCCATGCAAAGACGAAACACGTAGAAATCGACCATCAATTCATTCGACACCAGATACACTCAAACATCATACGAGTCTATCCGATTAGCACCCAACATCAGATAGTAGACATCCTCATGAAGCCGCTCTCCACCTCGCGCTTCCATCTGCTTCGTGCAAGATGAGAGTTCACATGAATCCCTCATCTTGAGGGGGGGTAAAAAGGACAGACGAGCTCCACCGCAAGAACGAGGTGCAAGTTGTTATATTGGAGTAACCGTTAAAACATATATTTTAACAACTTTAATTTATGCTTATTAAATTTTAAAACTAAAATATCAATATCATCAACCATGGCCAAACTGCTTATAGAGAATGGGAATCAAGCTGTTGCTTACACTTATATAGGACAGTTTTAACCTCTTTTTTAAAAGAAAAAATAAATGCCAATTGTAAAGAACTTAGACATCTTCCAATGAAAATTTTATAAGATTTGGATGTGGATGGAGAGAGAAACTTTCTAATTTTTTAAATTTATTTCATATTTGTTAGGGTTTTTTTAATGTAAAAAATAATATTTCCTTTGAAAAGAAAATTAAAGGTTATATGTCATCAAAAATCGTCTTGAACGGGCATGAATCTCGACATAAATATAAATCATAAGCTTTTAAAATTAAATTCGGGATCGTCCAAGCTCCGATTTTAGCAAGCTTATAGTCAAATGAAATATCTCAAGGTGATGAACTCAACGACATTATAATCAGTCCAATCCAAGTCCAAATGAGCCCAAATCAAAGGTATCAAAACAAACTTGAAAGCTTTAGAGCATTAATTGGGATGACCATGGTATTCAAATATGACATGCTTATAGTCAAATCGAGTGGCTCAATGAGACGAATCCAAGGAGCTTGAGATCACTCAAATCTAACATCATTAAAGCACTCAAATGCTCAATAAATTCTCTATGATCAAGAGAACCAATATCAAACGTCTGATGGAATACTCCCAACCCATCCTTGATCTTCTCCATATTTACTAATCATGTCACTCCCCAAAAACTATAAATAACCATCATTCTTCACATGGTGGGGGAGGAAAAGTTGAGCAAGCTTTAGAGCTCTCTTACACTCTCCATCTAAAACTGCCACTATTGAAGTTCTTGTCGACCACGTCGGCCCCCAACTACAGTCCCATCGACCACCGTTGCCCATTGACTACGGTCCCTCCGACCCTATCACACACTGACTACAATCTCTTTGACCACCGTCGCTCGTTGACTACTACCCATCAGATCATTATCGTCCGCCAACTATGGTTTCTCCGACCACCATCACCTGTCGATTATAGTCCCTCCGACCACCCTCGCCCGTCGACTAAGTCCACTACGACCACCTTCGCTTACTGACCACAGTCTCTCCGACCATTGTCGACCGCCGATTACGATCCTTCCGACCTCCGTAGCCTGCTAACTACAACCCTACTTACTAAGCAAACAATAATGGTAACACCTCTTAAGAATATCTGGCAAGTTATAATATGCTATAAAAGTTGTATTTATTATATTAAGCCAACACCCTCCTCCGAGGAGGGATATCATTTGTAATCAATTATCAATACTAGTGGATTCATTTAAGCTAGGCTGGCGTTATAGGTTTTTCTTTTTTTAGAAATTTTCATGTAAAATTCTTGGTCTTTTATGAATGTTGTACCATATTGCACTCTTCAATTGGTTTTTGTGTTGGATCTTCGTACAAAGTTAAGATGTTAAATTTTATATATCTCTACCACCACGAATATTTCAGGACGCAATAGTTTGGCACCGTTTGTTGGAGACGATTCCTAGCTGAGGGGAAATTTTATGCAATTTTGTATCGTCCTGCAAGTATCAACCAATGTCGTATATTTTTTGTGGAAACAAATTTAGACTAAGGGGCAACCTTGGCTGCAACTTTCAATGCGATTATAGTTAAGAAAAGTTTCTCCAATATTTTTAATGTCCAAGGCAATGCCATTGATAACTAGTTTTTATAAAGCTCTCAAAAAATTTAAAGATGCTTCACAAAAATTTTAAGCTCCATGCAGTCTCTAGCTGGACTTTTACTTCTTAGGCAAGGTATTAATTTTGACCTCGAAAAGGCAATAATATTCTAAAGAAATATCAATTTTCACATTTGATTTGAGATACACGTGGTGTTCGCCACCTCTTAATCAAAGTATAATCAATCCCAGGGGGATTTGATTCGACCCCTTTTACGCAGATTAATGTCATCGAGCAACGCTTTAACAAAAAAAACTCTGATAAGTCAATTTTTTTGGTGGATTATCTCGGCCTCTTCCACACAAATTAATGTCATCAAGCAATGCTTTGACAAACAACCAAGTTAACGTTATCGAGTAATGCTATGACAAACAACCTCAGATAGGTCAAACATCCTTGATGGATTCTCTTAGCCTCTTCCACACATGTTAACGTTATCGAACAATGCTCTGACAAACAACCTTAGATAGGTCAAACATCCTATGGAGAGCAAATTTTATATATATATATATACATTTCTTATAAGGCTAAATGCTTAATAACTTCCTCAATTATAATTGTTATAATTGGAGAGCAAAAAATTAAAATTTATATAAGCAATGCATAAATAACTTTGAAATGAGTTCATATATATGTATTCATTACTTTAAGTAAACTCCAATCTCATGCAAAAAATCTCTAAAATATTGAGAGATGATCAAAAGTATTTCATAATGAAAAATTTTGCATCTTTATTATCACTTAAATATATTTTTCACTACTACGCAAGCCCAAACATATTTTAATACAGGGATTTAGGGGTCTGAATGAATTAAGCCAAATCGCAAGCTTGTTCGAGCTCGACTCGTTAACGAGCTTGCGAGTCAAGCTTATTGAGTTTTTGAGCTCAATCTTGAGCAAAATTTTGAACTCGTTGGATTATTGAGCTCGAGTTTGATCCTCATGATGCTTGACTCAATTACTCGTCGAATGGCTCGAGTGCGGAATTCGAACTGTGGAAGGCTGAATTGCGGGGCGTGCTCAGACGCAAACAACGTGCTGCTCTGACACCAAGGCTGGGGCGGCCGCAGACGTGAAATCGAAACTCGAACCGTGGAATCGAGCTATTCTAAGAGCTCGTTTTCATTGGAACAAGCCGAGCTTGACTTGCTTTTTGAGCTAGACTCAAGTTCAATCTCGGGATTTAGCTCGCGAATCGATCTTGAGTTAGGCCTAACTCAAATTCGACTCGACTCAGTTGCATCCCTACATTGATTAGTCTTGTTCACAATTTTTAGGGGTCTTGAGTTCTCTATTTTAAACTTGGTAAATGCAATGCAGGCCATCCTCCGCCATTGTCGACTGCTCTCATCGTTGGTTAACGTTGAACAACTACTGTTCTTTTTTTTGGGACATCTAGGCCATTTAAGGCAAACTCACACACACAACGCATACACAAAGACTTGAACTCAAGACCTCTTAGTTGGAAGCATAAGTTCTCAACCAACAGGCCAAGGTGAGCTGTGTAACAACTACTGTTCTCAATATATTGTTATTTTTATTTTACATTTTTTACTTCAAATTAAAAAAAAAAAACTTGTATATTTATTATATGCTTAATCAAATAATTCACAAATATATTTTTAATGCACTGTTTTTATTTTACATTATGAGCCTTTTCCATCGAAGAGAAATAAAGAATGACCCCTAAGCTGGATTTAATTGAGTTAGATTTTGCCTCTTTATCATTTCGGTAATTAAATCAAATTCTTGAAATCCTGCTTGCAGCTGGAAGGCCAGAACCGCCTTCCTCCCTTCCCGGAGAGGCTCAAAGCGGCGATATGGAAGACCTACCACCTTCCATCGTCGTCGAGATACTGAGTCGGCTCGGTGACTCAACCGACCTCGCTCGCTGCCGACTCGCTTCTCGAAACCTGCGATTCCTCTCCGCCGACGTCCGATCCATATCTGTCGTTTGCTCTCGCGAACGCTTTCTCCGAGCTCGCGCTCCGGCGACTAGGGAACTCACTATTCCCTTCCGATCACTCGTCTTCAACCTGCTTTCCTTCCTGTCGAGAAGCGATGGAGGCTGCGCTCTCCGCTCACTCTCTCTCTCCGTGGAGGAACCCGACGCTGCTAGTGCTGATGAGGAGGAGGATGATGGCGGGTTTGATGATGGTGACGATCTCCACCTTACTGCTGCTGATTTTCTTTCTCAGTGGCTGCCATTGGTTGCATTAGGGCTGACATCACTCTCTATTGGGGACTACTGGTGTCAGGCTTGCTGGCGGCCGTCGACGGCGTTTCATCTTATCTCGGAACAATGTGATTTTATTACACTTATTGTTCTCTGTTTTTTTTTTCCTTGATTTTGTTTACGTATCTGCAGATACAGGGTAGATTGGGCTTGTGAATTAGTAGATAGACTTGAGATTTGGCTGTACATATGGTACTTGCTTTCTCATTGGGTCTTATCTGATTATGACTTTATTTTGCTTGTTAATCCCCCAATGACTTTTTTAGTCTTTTATTTGTTTTGCATGCCAAAAACGTTATTTTGTTGGAAATAATCTTACCTTTTGAAGCGATGAATAGCGACGGCATATAATCAACTTAGAGCATCTCCAACCGAACGCCAAAAGATTTTATAGGTCGTTCGGTCGCTACAGCTGAACGGCAAATCTTCCCATTTACTTGCGCCCACGTATTTTGCTCTCTCAACCGGAAAAACGCGCGAAAGGGAGAAGGATTTTTAACTTCGCGGAAGCACATAAAATGAGGTTAGATTGGTGCAGCACCACAGCATTTTGGAGTTTTGTTGGAGATGCCCTTAAAAGAAAGTTATTAGCGGTTCCCCCGGGGCTTTTGCACCCAACGATGTCTTTGACACAAAAGTCAATAACTGATCAATGTAGTATAATTCTGAACACATAGTAGAATAATCTATCTTGAGATTTCTCGTTACGTCTCTCAGATGCATATAAAAATTCTTGCATTGGAAAACCTTGAAATTAGAGTGGAGATTATGTCATAGTAAGATGTGGTGGCCTCATGTGCACTTTGAGTTAAGGAACCTTGTTACTATTTTAACTGGCAAATAGTTCATGTGGTAATCCGGGATTTAATTTGTGGTAACAAGAGTCAGACTTAGAAACAACAATGTAGATTTGGCTCAAAGTTAATGATCAAGGCTAGTCAGATCATTATTGGAGGTCGGCTCAAAGGCGGTGGTGATTACCAAGCTCAAAAACGTCTATAGATATTGGACATAGAAGCAATGATAAATGCTTTTTTCCTTTTACTTTTTATGTTAATTCTATTTCATAATCTTATTATGAATTACCTTCCCTCTACTACATGCTAAAACAACCCAAGTAGATTTTCTATTGCATTGTCTTCAATAATCTCCAATAGAACCATTTAATAATTTATTACCATTCAAGTATTTTAAAATTTTCATTTTTGCCACAAATCACTTAGTTATTATTTATTCCTTTGTTGCTCCATACCATCCAATCATTGTTATTATTCCTTTTACGTTCATAAGGTTGCATCTTTATAAATATCCATACTGTTTTTTATAATAAAAGGCATGTTATCTAACCTCAACACTCCTTATCAATTGTCCCTCCAATATTGGTGACTTATTACTAGTAATGATTTATATATTAACAAATAATGATTTTTCCATTGATTCAATGATTCATAAGGCAAGTATAAGGCAAAATAATGCCTTAAATGATGTGATGATGAAGGTCCTATTCCTTGCTTCTTGTTTTCTTTTTAGGTTTGTTCCGTAGTTAATACTCATCTTTTTCGTATGGGTGTTGGATCAATATATTTTAGATCCAATGGCCACAGTTTGTGAATCTTTTTAATTTGTTTACAAATGAGATGAGGTACCATATATCCTGAAGGATCTAAAAATGCCATAATGTTTAAAAAATCCATTGCACTTGTAGTTTGCGGTGTCTTTTCATCTTCTTGTCTTGTTTAGTTGTTCCTTTTTTCCTTGCTCTTCTTATTCCTTTACTTTCCCATTCTTGTTAGTCTTTGAATCTGCTAGAAACACCAAATATAATATGCTTGTATGCTCCATTTATCTTTTCATCATTTTCATCTTCCTTTGTTATCTTCTTTTCTCTTTGTTCCTCTTCCTTGTCTCACACTTCTCAGTTAGTTTGAGTTCATAGATCATTCTTTAAAAGGTGAAGGGAAGGATGTGGCTAAGGCAACATTCAATTATTTTAAAATCTTTGCTTCTATGACAAAAGTTAATGCTATTCAAGTCCTTTCAATGGAAACCAAGACTGACTGGCCACTTTGCTAACTTAATGTTAAGAATACATTCTTGAATGATAATTGTTGAATCACACGGCGAGGGGGCCCACATCTTTGATAGTTCAGCAATCGATGGGCTGCAGTGAAGATTTTCTCTTTTTACACCAAGATCCATGGGATTGATTCCAAGATCCGTGGAATATAATTATTAGAGTCAATTAGATTAAATGACTTTCCTCTTCTATTTATTATAATTAATTAGATTTAAAATTTTCATTTTTGTTTATTCTCCTAGAGTGTCTATATATAATGATTCCTATATATGTAATGATTCCAATGAATAAAATTTGAATTCAATTTTCCCTAAACAAATTTTTCATGGTATTAGAGCTCAGGAAAAATCTAAACCTTCTCTGAGTGCCAGTGTCAAACATTCCTCCCTTTCTTCCAACCTTCAGTCGATGGTAACTCTCCATCATCCTGTCGATAGCCTCTCTTCAAGCACCAGTAGCCCTTGCCCAAAATTCATTCTCTCTTCCAACAGATGAAACCCAATCATATCCATGGATAGCGAGATCTCATCTTCCTCAAATATTATTGATTTAAACACCAAAAACTATGGACTTGCAGACAACTCTTTTTCTCTTACTCCTCTCATCACAAACTATTGATTTAATGGCAAAAGTTTTTGCAACGCTCTCAACCGGTGAGAATGTTTATTTGTGGGAGAGGGAAAGAGGACTATCTTACTGGTGAAGCCCCTATACCACCTCAAACCGATCCTTTCTATGGAATATGGAAAGCAGAGAATCATCAGATCATGTCTTGACTCATCAACTCCATTAATGTCAAAATTGGTGAGAATTTTCTTCTTTACGAGAAGGCCCAAGAAATATGGGAGGCTATTAAAGAGACTTACTCCAGTTCCGACAACACTTTCGAGCTATTCAAAATTGAGACCATCCTTCATGACTGCCAACAAGAGGACATGATGGTAATTCAATATTTTAATATTCTAACCAGTTATTGGCAATAGATATGTTTGAACAGTATGAATGGAAATGCTTGGAAGATCATGCACTTCACCGGAAGATTGTTGAGACAACAAGAATATTCAAATTCTTGATGGTTTTGAACAAGAACTTGGATGGATTTAGAGGATAGATCATGGGAACCTAACCTCTTCCAAATCTCTAGGAGGCCTTTTCTGAAGTTCGAAGGGAAGAGAGCAGAAGAAAGGTCATGTTGGGAGGTCTACAAGGATCTCCAAAGGTTGAAGAATGAAATGCTCTTACTATCCGTAGCAATCGAAACCCCTCACATGTTGAAAATTGACATCAAAAGAAGGGAGGAAGACCATGGTCTGATCACTATGCCAAATCAAGACATACAAAGGGGACATGTTGGAAGATTCATGAAAAACCACCTGATCGGAAGGCAAACAAATCAACACAAGAAAGCAAGGCGAACTCTGTCAACACCATGCAAGATCAATCCATCAAAGTTGAAGCCATTCCTTTCACCAAGAAGCATTTAGAGATGCTAAAGTTGCTTCTTAACAATATCACGAACTAACAGTCTCCAGAACGTGCTACTAGTCTACACGCTCACTCAGGTATAAAACATTCAAAATTTTGTTTTATTGACTCAGGAGCATCAGATCACATGACAGGAAACATTACACTCCTTCATGACCATCAACCGTATCCTCCTTCATGACTATCAACCTTATCATTCAAATCGAGTAGTTAAGGTTGTTGGTGGCTCAACATCTAAAGTTTTGAAAACTAGTTCCGCTTTTGTCACAAAAGTTATCGCCCTTAAATCAATGCTTTTTGTGCCCAATCGTGAGTGTAATCTGGTTTCTATTAGTAAATTGACTCGAATAGTAATTGCTTACCAATTTTCTCCGATAATATATGTATTTTTTAGGAATTGGATTCAAAGAAGAAGATTGGCACTGCTGATATGTGTTTTGGGTTATATGACATCAAGACACACAAATCCTTAATTGTTGCTAAGAATCATCCTATTGTGAGTCAGTTTGTTGAGAGTCATTCTAGAGTTAGTCAAGATAGTGAGATTATCATGTGGCATTATAGGTTATATCATCTAAATTTCATGTATCTTGAAAAGTTTTTTTCCCGTTATTTATTAATAAAAATTCAAATTTGTTCAAATGTGAAAATTGCCAATTGGCTAAACATACCTGGTTTTCTTACTCAATTGTTCCTCACCAACCTTCTAAATCCTTTGCCTTGATCCATAGTGATATTTGGGGACCCTCAAAGGTTAAAAATATATGTGGTGCAATGTGATTTGTGATTTTTTTTATGATCATACTGTACTCACTTGCTTTATTTAATGAAGGAAAAATCTGAAGTTGAAAAGATATTCAAATCATTTCAACTGATGATTCAAAACTAGTTTGATATAAAATTCAAAACTTGAAAGTCAGACAGTGAGAGAGAGTACGTTCATTCTATCATAAGAGAATACCTATCAAGCCAAGGGATAATTCAAGTGAGTTCATGTGCGTTTACGCCTCAACAAAATGGGGTTGCTGAAAGAAAAAATAGGCAACTCTTGGAAGTTGTCAGATCTATTATGGTTTTCACAAAAGTACCAAAATATATATGGGGGGAAGCCATTCTTTCTGATGCATACCTAATAAATAGGTTATCTACTCGTGTAGTAAAATTTAAAATACCTAGACAAACTCTACTCAAAGCCTATCCTTATGCTCGGTTTACATCATTAAATTTTTCACTTAAAGTTTTTGGGTGCTCTTGCTTTGTTCATATCTATTCATAAGATAGGAAAATGCTTGACCCAAGATCAAAAGAATACATCTTTATTGGCTATTCCTTGACAAAAAGAGGTTACAAATGCTTTTGCCCTACTTCTAGGAAGGTATTTGGAACCATGGATGTCACATTTTTTGAAAATAACCCATACTTTAGTAGTTTTGAAATTGAGGGGTAGAGTGAAGGAGAATTTCAAGCTTCGGAGTGAAATTTCTTATTATACAATAAAATAAAGTCCAGTCAAAATCAACAAATATCACAAGAAATTCAAACCACGAGTATTTCCAAAAGTATATCTCCTATGTCTCAACCTCCACCTTCAGACCTATCACCTTCACCCATAAGTCCTAATCAATCCCTGCAAAGAGCAACAATTAAGGAAAAATAATATGTATACTCAAGGAAAAGAGAGAAAAACCAGCATATGCAAAGCAGTGATACACGTCTTGCACCTGTAAAATCTCCTTCGATGGATCCAACAACTGTAGAGATTTATACAGAGGAGTAAAATGAGGAAGTTCAAAATGAAGAGTCATCAAATGGCCTGAAAGAATCATACCCCAAGCATTCAATCGAAAACATTCTCTCATATAACAGATTATCATACACTTATCAAGTCCCACTTTCCTAGTTGGATGATGTGCAAATTCCTACCAATATTTAGGAAGCTTTGAATCAGCCAGGATGAAGAAAATTGTTAAAGAAGAAATTATGGCCTTAGAGAAAATCAAACATAGGTAATTACAAATCTCTCACCAAGAAAGAAAGTTGTAACTTGCAAATGGGTGCTCACCGTAAAGCATAAGGAGGATGATAGTGTTGAAAAGTTGAAAGCTAGACTAGTTGCAAGAGGATTCACTAAGTTTTATGGAATTGACTATCAAGAAATTTTTACTCATGTTGTAAAGCTCAACACCATCAGGATTCTTCTTTCCTTAGCAACAAATTTAGATTGGCCCCTACATCAAGTAGATATCAAGAATGCATTCTTGAATTAGAACCTGAAAAAACTCTACATGGAGATTCCAATGGGGACTAAGAAGTCTTATGGAAGGGACAAAGTATGTAAACGGTTGAAATCCTTGTATGTATTAAAGCAGTCTCCTAGGGCATGATTTGGATGATTCTCAAAGTATGTAAATGGCCATGGTCTTAGACAATGTCAGGTAGATCATACCTTGTTTATTAAGCAGACAAAAAGAAACAAGGTAGCAATATTGATTGTATATGTGGATGACATCATCCTTACTGGAAATGATATAGAAGAAATAAAGAAGATTAAGCAGGCTCTGTCCAAAGAGTTTTAAGTTAAAGATCAGGATCACTTAGATACTTCCTTGGTATGGAGGTAGCTCGATCAAGCAAAGGTATATTTGTTTCCCAATGCAAGTATAACTTAGACTTACTGAAGGAGACCAATCTACTGGAATGCATGCCAGCCAGTACACCTATGGATCGTAAGAAGAAACTTGGGATAGAAAAAAATAATATTTGTATTCCTTCCGTGGACTTGCCATAATTGAAGGCTGGATATTAGCAAAGCCACCTTGGGGCGGATACCTTGGGATTCCTATACATGGTCAATTGTCAGAGTTGGCAAATATGCAGCTATAGAAGTGGGCATATCATTGACATGGATGCTTCTCCACCTTCGGATGACATCTCATGGCTAACTATTTGAGTAGATTTAGTGGGCATCTACAATATTATTTTCTAGAAATTTTATCATTCATTGTTAGTAGTTTTTAAGTGCAATTGTTGCCGTTTTGGTTATTTTTCTTTTATGATTTATTACTTTTTAATTTGACGAACTGTAAACTCTACAAATAGATCCATATTCTGGTTGAATAAAATATGGATCATTCCACCTTTCTTTCTCTCTATTCTCTTTACTCCTTTTTTCCTTACATTGACAAATTTTTTATTTAAATTTTAATGACTCAGGGAATCTAAATGATTGAAGATAAAAAAGTTGCAACCAATGATTACGAATAATGGAGATGTTTAGGCTTGTGGTAATTTAAAGATAACCAAGCTTTTTTGGACTATTAGAAAGGATATTTAAACTATAAGAAAATTCCTGTTTGAATAAAAAATATATATTTAATTTTATGCTAAGAAGGAATAGTATGATGTTGATATTTGTGCTAGGCAGTTGGAAATTGTAGGGAGCAATGAATAGATCTTCATAATTGATATTGAAAAGATATAAGATTGAGTTCCATAAAAATTAATTTGGCAGGCATTAAAGAGAAACTATGCTTACTAAAAGTTTGATGAAGTTACTTAAAAGATAATTATGATTCATTGACTATGATATAGAGAGCAAGTTGTCTCCACGATAATCTGAAGGTCTCCAAGTTTGTATCATGGAATGCCTCTCTTCAATGTAGAAGTAAGGTTGCATGCTTGAACATTCTCTCCGAATCTCTCATTAAAGGGTAACGGAAAGCCTAACAATATATGTCCTTAGTGGTGTAGTACTTATTAGTGCTAGAGTTTGCTGTAGATTAAGAAACTTAATATTTTTGGGTGCTTCTTCAAGTGTTTTTTTTTTATGACTTTCTTTAGAAGATAGGAAAATAATAAATTCATGTTATTTAAGTTTCATTTGGGATGGCTTTCTTACTGCTTCTTAAAATAGTTTTTTAGTACAAAAATTTTATACTAAAAAGCTATTTTAAGAAGCTTTAAGAAAGCCGTCCCAAACGAAACCTTAATCATCTACAATGAGGTCCAGACACGCAAAATTATGGCAAGGAGATAAATTTATATGAAAGGAATAGGAGTAGAACAAAGGGAACGTGTCCAGATATGCGAGAGACTTGTGCAAACTATAAATTAACACCATGTTAAGAACCAAACACGAATGAATGGAGGTCGATTCCTGAAGTTGACCCTAAATGAAAGCATTAGGCTAATGAGAATTTTTCATGCAAGCAGTTCTTAATTCCTGCCCTCAACAATTGCTTTAATCTCCTTTTAACTAATTGCACTCTGCCAATATTATTTGGTGAACTAATTGAACACTGATGTTGTAGAGGCTTTCTATGCTTCATGCCAGTTGTCTAGGCGATAATAAATTCAACTTTATAGAAACTGTTTTAGATGGAGGTAGACATTGTTAGCAATGCAAATTCCGTTTCTCATCATTTCACCTCTTGTCTCTAAAACAAATAAGATTTTATTGTTTAGCAGAGCATCTAGAAAAGCTAGAAATATATAAATTACAAGGTATGTTTTCACAGATTAATTCGAATAATTTCCGCATGCTAGGCCTAGGCTTTGTGAAAGTCTTTATGAACAGGGTGTTGGACTTCCCTCTTACATATTGGAAGATACTTCAGATAGCTTGCATGATTATTCATGGCTTCATGCATTTATTTATTTCAAGCCAGAATGCCGAGCTGTTGATTTATCCCTTTATTATTTTCGGACTTCAATTGTGTGTTTGATTTCCTTAATTTATTACTTTAGATTGAGTAGCTCTAGTAGAAGATAAGATTAGAGAGAGTCGTCTTAGATGGTTTGGTCACATTAAACGGAGGCCTTCCGATGACCCGGTTAGGAAAGTTGAGGTATTAGATTTGACTTATGTTAAGAAAGGTAGAGGTAGACCTAAAAAGACTTGGTTAAAAAATATTAGAAATGATCTTTCTTTATTAGATTTAAATGAGAATTTGACTTTTAACTTGACACAATGGCGAAAAAGGATTCATTTAGCCGACCCCACATAGTGGGACAAAGGCTTGATGTTGTTGTTTTTTTTTTTTTTTTTTTCTGAAGAAAGAGATTTCGGCCTTCTGATGACCCGGTTAGGAAAGTAGATGTATTATATTTGACTTATGTTAAGATAGTTAGAGGTAGACCTAAATAGACTTAGAAAATATTAGAAATGATCTTTCTTTATTAGATTTAAACGAGAATCTGACTTTTAACAGGACACAATGGAGAAAAAAGATTCCTGTAGCCGACCCCTCGTAGTGGGACAAAGGCTTGGTGTTGTTAATGTTGTTGAAGAAAAAGATTTTTACATGCTAAACCAGTTTCTTATGCATCTACATTGTGCAAAGAATGGAAACAAGGATCGTTGGTTATTAAGTTTTGTATTAATGACTTTTTACAAATGGTCAATAAGCTAGCCAGGATATCAACTTCCATATACCTGTTAACCTTTGAATAGAATGTGTTCTAGCGTTCTAAAAGTGATAATAAATTTTCCCTCCAGGACCAATGTGTTAGACCGGTCGACTGGACCGGTCCAGCCGGTCCAGGCGGGACCGGTTCACGGGAGAATATCACAAACAGGCGGAGAAAGCTTCCGCCTGGGCGGAAGCCGCGCGTGACGCACTCCTTGCGGGACGGTTTTTGGAAGGTTTTTGAATGGATTTTAGGAGGGAAATTGATTGTAGGGATTGTTTAGGAAATTCCTTTTGAATTGTATGCATTAAATAGTAGATTTTCCTAGGTTTTGAGTATCTTGAATTTGGCTGAAATTTGAGATCTCGTAGATTTAGGTTTTCTTTGGGCTCTAGCGGCGTCTAGAGATTTGGGAGAGATCGATCCTCCTCTCGAATTGAGGATCAATTGTATCTTGCTCTTTTATTCATCGTCTAAGTGGAATACAAGTCTTTTCTTGAGTTTTCTCTCGTATTTTCCTGAACAAGTGCTGTTTTCCTGCTGTAAACAGCAGAAATCCGCTGTTTTCCTGCTGTGGACAGCCATTGGGCTGCTGTTGGTTCGCCGATTTTGGATAGGTTGCTTGTGAATACAAGCACTTCCTATCACAATGATTTAAAAATTCTTCCTTTTGTCAAATCAGTTTGCTCTGATGCCTTATTTCCCATCAGGTTATTCTTAAATTGCTAAAATAATCTTATTGACAGCGTTGCTATAGATTAATATGCAGAGATTCTTACATTAACATCACTTTCAAATTATAAAAGTTTTACCTATCTTAAAACTGATACTCTCCTATAGGTGGCCTGTGTTTATGTTGCTGCTTGCTATATGTATTTATGATTTTCTTTTTCCTTACAGGTTGTAACCTCCTCAACTTGGAAATGAAGAACGCTTCCTTGTCGGTTGCTGGGCTTAAACCCATGCTGAATCTGATGACTTTGAGGCTTGAATTCATCAGATTAGATGATGAAGACCTAGACAAGGTCAATGAGTGCTTTCCTTCCCTTCAAATTCTTAAATTAATTGGAGTTGGAGGACTAAGAAAGCCTAAGATTGCCCTTACACAGCTAAGGATATGCCATTGGACGGTTTCAAATTTTCCCTTGTCTTTGGCAATTCATGCACCCAACTTAGTTGAATTGAAGTTAGAATGTGTTGAACCGAAGTATCTTGTTCTCGAAACCCCACTACTCTCTCAAATTGACCTTAAGATCAAAAAACCAGGCGGACATATCAAAGTTGGAAGTTTTCTTTGCTTGAAATCTGTCAGGATGGAAACATCATATCTAAAAGGCATCAAACAACTTTTTGAAGGGTGTCATGCTGTTAAGAAGTTGGAGCTTCAAGAATTCAACTCTTCTAAAATTGATGAATCATTCGAAAAATTTACAGTGCTTGACATTATCAGTACATTTCCCAATGTGGATGATCTTGAGTTAGGACCAGGAGCCTGGAATCAACTGGAAACTTCTTTTGTTGGCTGCAGGGACTCTTATATTTCCTGTGAGTGGAGGAATTTGAAGAGTTTGACCATTAAACTGCCGCCTGGTGATCTTACTATAGCTACGTTGTCTGTTTTGCTTAAATTTTGCATACCTTCGTGTGAAGTGGCAGTGTTTCTTCACAAAGATTCTCCTGATTGTACCAAGAATAGAATCATCGCAAGGTGCGCAGGCAATTTCCCAAGGTATAAGTGGAAATGGGGAATTTGGAAGGAAACATGTCTAGATTCCTTATTGGATTTACAGAATGATACGAACTTCTGACCTGGAGGTTTTCTCTAAACACTACAGGTTCTTTACTTTTTTTAGTGGTAGTTTTTTTCTGAAGTATAATATATTGGCATACAAGTATATTGAAAGTAGCAAATCTGCAATGAAAAGAGATTTATGGCAAACTATACTAACACTAGAAAAATGATTGAGGGATTCTTAGACTCACTTCTGTATATATTTTGATAAGACACAAGTTATATATAGTTTTTACTAGGCTTGATATTGTCTTTGTCAATCGTGTGATGATTTTATACTTCTAATACTCAATGATATTTGTAATTAAGATGTAATGCAGCAAAGTCTTTCAAACATTTTATGCCTTATTTTGTAAATTCCGTGGGAACAACTTCTTTTTACTTGAAGAAAACAGAACTTCGATACCTTTTTGTTCACAATCTATTTGCGCACACATCAGTCAGTTATAAAGCTTTATATAGTTGTGAAACCTTTGAAAAGCATTTTTACCCGAAACTTTTATGAGAAAAGTGTTGATATGGAAAGATTTCCAAATCTAAATTAGCATTGATTCAGAAGGCTTTCATGACTCATTATTGTAATTGATTAGGGAATAGATTATTTCCCTAATTAAGTTGATTTTATTGGATTTTTTTTTTGAAATGGGATATCCACCCACTGCCACCCTCGAAAGGGCGCTTGGCGGTGTGACTAATCCTCAACTGACCTAAAAGAGGCACCCACTCCAGAAATTGATGCATTAATTTATGGGATATAATTATTGAATTAATTAGGGATTTGATTAGGATTAGATTAGAAAGTTTTTTCCTAATTTATTTTGGCTCAAATCTATTAATAAAGCCCTGGGGGCTACTTTTGAATGTAAAAGATGAGAGGAAGAGAGAACTCATTGTAATTACCTATTGTTTTCCATTATAGTGAAATCATCATTCCCTCCCCGTGGATGTAGGCATCTTCGCCGAACCACGTAAATCGCCATGTTTATTGTGTTTGTGTTTATGTGAGTTTTGTTTCCACTACGATTATTTGCACAACAAAAAGAAGACGCGATGACTTTAATTTCTAGATTTGTTGAATTGTATTAAAGTTATTAATTGTGAGGATTTGATTTAGCCGAAGCATTGAATTTATTAAGATAAACTTCAAGAAATCCTATAGATATCTGGGCTGATTTGTTCCAGATTAGTTTAATGACTGAGGATTTATTGCTTCTATGGGGGCATACCGGCATAGACAATATAGTAGTATTTCTGTTGGCCTATACTTTTCATTTAAACTAATTAATAAAATATCTAAAGTATATACTAAGATTTCATTTGGGACGGCTTTCTTACTGCTTTTTGAAGTAATTTTTTAGTTTAAAAAATTTTTGTACTAAAAAATTGTTTTTGAAAGCAATAAGAAAGTTGTCCTAAATGAAGCATAAATGTTCTTGTGTTTAGATGTAAATGTGGCAAGCATTCCAAGAAGAATTATGCAATTTGCCTTCTTACAAGGTTTTGTATTATTTATTACACTTCTACTTGTGGGAGTAGCTTTTTAAGCTTAACAGTCTTGATAATCTACCAGATTCAATTAGAGTTGTTGAATTTGGTAAGTGCAGCTAGATTCCCTTTTCTGTGTATTTTTGGCACATTTATCTCTTTCTTTTGTTCACAAAACAGTGAGTTTGCTTACAAATATAGCCATCATATATTGGGTTTAATTTGAGTTCAATTTGCAATTGTCTAATGAAAGCCCCCTTAAACTATTGATGAGCAAATTTGCGGTGATATGTGTTTGTATTTGTGTTTGCTATTGTTGGGGATGATAATTGTCTCTTATCATGTTGAGCTGCTAATTATTTGATCTGATTGAATGATTTTCTTTTCTTGGATACTAAAAATATCAATACAGAGCTTCTAATTATCATATAGACCAAATTTGTGTTAAGATGCATAAAATTGCTTTTCTGTAAGCTTAAAAAAATATTACTTTGCAGCCCTCCACTCTAGGAGAAATTATTCTGTGCAGACACCGGACCGTTTGGAGGTAAATCAAAATACGTCACGTCACCTGGTATAAAGTCGCGTTACACAACAAATGGATGACGAGACATGTTTTGTTTCTTCTCTGGACGGCGTCCGTATCTGCACAGAATGATTTCACCCACTCTAGGGGTGTGAGTCAAGCCGACTCATGAGTCAAATTGAGTTTGGCTCGATAAATGGTTTATGAGCTGAGCTTGATGAGTTAATGAGTTAAGTTTGAGTTAATTTCTACTCTACTTGTTAGCTGGCTAGCATGCTTGTTTTAAATTTATGAATATAAAATATTTTTAAAATTCAAGAGTTCAACTGTTCAAGTATAAAGCTATTAAACATATTTAATTTTTTTATTTTTTTATATAAAGTGATTTTTTATTATTTATCTTCTAATTATTTATTAGTTTATAATTTTATCATAATAATTGTATAAACTATAATAATTCTTTCTTCTTGATTATAAACAAGCTGGCCCATGAGCCAGCTTGAATTCATAGAATTAAGCGCGAGCTTTTACTCGAATTCATTTAATGAATCAAATTTAAGCTAAGGATGATCCGAAATTTGGCTCGACTTATGCACACTCCTGCTCCACTTATACAACTAATATTTTTCCTTATAATAGTTCAACCAAAAGTTTTAAAAATATTTCTGTTGTTCAAAAAAATTAAAAATAAAATATTGCAAAACAAATTCTTAATGGCATTGCTATAGTGTGAGCAAACTTGCTACTTGATCATCATATCTAGCACGAATTCTCAAGCTTGAATATATTGATTTGATTGGATGTCTATTAACTAAGCTATGGGCCTATCTTTCGGCCATGTTTTATTCTTAACAATGATGATATGGCCAACTTTTGTAAAATAAATATGCTTCGAAAGTCCACTTGCTTACAATTAATTGCCCTAATGATTGTTTAGGACCTTAATTATGTTTTACTCATTAATTATATCACAATACATTAAAAAAAGTGCTAAAGTAACTCATAAACTTAGGGGCGTTGATTGTGATTGAAATAAATTTGTAAAGTAATTCTCTTTGAAAAAATTTTCCATTAATTAATTTTATATTATTTTCTTATTATTAATTTATTATAGACAAAATTATCTCTAAAAGCAAATTATCATCTCCTTTGATTACTTGGAAAAGCTTCTTGTGAGAAAACAATAAGGCAAAGCAATATTAAGCTCTTTTAATTAAGAATTCCATCTTTTATTCGCTAATCTTTAAGATCTATTTGGAACAGCTACAGCTTTTTATAAAGTTAATTGTGAAATTGTTATGGTGAAAACAACCAACAACTTAATGACTCTGGTTTTAAAAAACAACTTTGTATCATAGAAATTTTCAAAAAAATAGCGAGAAAGCAGTAGAAAATAATAGTTAAATAAAATTATATTTATTTAAAATTTTAAGCAAGAAAAAAGCTATTCGAAATAAACTTTTGTTCTAGACTCCTTATAAAAATCACTTAGTGAAAAAGTACGTAGATTATATCAAATGATTATAATGAGTATAAAAATTTTTATTTTATTTTAAGATAGTTGTAATACATAAATACTCCATTGATTACTTTAAACTCATTTATTATTATTATTATTATTTTCTATACCTAATGAGGATGAGGAATGAGCCAATGGAGATATCCCACTGTGGCTAAAACACATTCAAAATGCTTACGATGTGCTCTGCTAGGATTTCTGGATGGCACTGCTTCCTTTGTCGCTGCTTCTCTCTCCGCCCTTCGCAGGGAAGTTTCTTACCATAATTTTTTGTGGTATTCGTTGATTTTTGTTTCGATGGACGGCAAGTGTCTTAGGGATCCCAATTTTTTGGCGGGAAATCCCTCTTCTCGGTCTTTTTGATAGGCTTTCTCAGGTTCTTCTTCTTCTTCGAGCTCTAATTTTCCCGACCAAAAAATCTCCTCTTTTCGTGGGATGCCATCGTTATGGATTTCGGATGAGGAAGTTCTGGCTCTGGCTTCTCCTTTCGAGTTTGCTCTTGTTGTTAAATTTCTGTCACATAGGCCTTCGCTTGAGGCTATTTGCAAATTTTTCTTTAATCTCAATCTCAACGGAGAATTTTTGATCACTGTCCTGAACCCTAAGCACGTTCTTGTTAAGTTTGAGAATGATTTGGACTATTGTCGTGTTTTCTTCCATCGCTCATACTTTGTGAACAATTGTTTCATGAAACTTTTTAAATGGTATCCTACCTTTGATGTTGAAATTGAATCACCCATTATCCCTATTTTGGTATCTTTTCCAAATTTGAGGCCGCGTCTCTTTGCCCCTAAAATTCTCCATGGACTTGGTTCCATGTTCGGTAGACCCCTGAAAAAAATATCAGGCGACCTCTTCTAATAGGCGGCCATTGGTCGTGCGTGTTTTGGTGGAATTTGATGTAACCAAAGTTTTTCCTAACAAGGTGTGGGTTGGATATGAGGGCTTGGGTTATATCCAAACGGTTGTTATGGAGCCTTTTCCATTCTATTGTTCTCACTGTAAGTCTTTGGGTCATTCGAAGCTTGAATGCCCACTTCTTCATCCCCCTTTGCCTCCTTTTCTGAAGGAGGTTGTTTCCCCTGTTGCTGAGCAGTCTGTAAAGGGTGATTTTTTGGCTCCAGCTATTTAGAATTGTGATTTACCTATTTCTTTGCCTCCTTTGGGTCCTGCTGTTTCAAATAATGGTATCGTTGATTTAGCTGATGTTGTTTGTGTTCCTAGTGAGCTTTAGCCTATTCGGGGTGAGTTAGCTTCTTCGGATCCTCTGAGTCAGTCTTTATCTCTGGTGGGTATTGGGGTTCAGGGTGTTGATCCGATTGGTGTACCTGTGCATTCTAATGCTGAGGTTTCTTCTGGTCCTCTTCTTTCATCTACTATCTTGGTCGATTCGAATGTTGTTTTGGTTTCTCCTATCCAGGCTGTTAATGTCAGTGTTGTGGGTGGTTCTAACCCAGCTCTCTCCCCTACTGCCCGAAGTATTATGGACTTGGTGGTTTCTGCTAATGTGGTTGGTGTTGCTTCTCCGAATGTGCCCCATGTCATTGTGTATGGGAATGAAATTAATTGTCCTGTTAATCGTAATGTTAGTCATGGTGCTGTGGAATTGTTGGGTGATTTTTCAGACTCTTTAGCTAATAGTGGTGCTGAAGTTTTGGTTGATGTTGAGAAGGCTGGTGTTGAGTGGTAATTGGTGGATGTGCTTGTTTCTGTCATTTAAAATGCTAATTTAATTACCCGTGTTACTAGAAATTTTGTTAGATGGCAATGTGATTGATTGTATGATGACATGGCATTGGATAATAGGGAAGATTCTATTGCTCGTAACTTTGAAACGGGCTCGCTCGATAATTCTGGGAGGCAACGTAAACGAAATACCAAGTAGTAATGGCTCTCCTATTTCTTATTATGAGAGTTTTTTCCGGTTGTGGTACTTTGGTTGCGATGCTGGTTTTATCGGTACGATGAGGATGCAGCTTTGTTGCTGTGCCTTGGATGGCCATAGTTGGTTGGCGACCTTGGTGGCTTGTCTTTTGGCTGCTTCTCGATTTGGATGTTTTATTTGATCTCCTTGGATGGCCCCATCCTGACAACCAGGTGTCGGTCTGAGTCAGCAATTTGCCGTTTATTTCTATGTTGTTGTTCTCCTTGTTTTTTCATAAATTGTATTCCGATCCTATGGATGTGACCCTAGTTGGAGTCTTCTGCTGTAAAAAAAAAAAATGGAGAGATCCCACTGTGATGACAAATAGGATAACAGCTGTCTTCACAGATAACACTCTCTTTTAAATTGGAAAACGTAATTAGTTACCTAAATTCAGAACCAATCATTAGCTTAATTTAATTTCAATATCATTAATTTTCCATGCAAATTAATACTCTCATGCATGACCAGCAGAGCCATTTGAGCTCTATAAATATAAGGAAGTTTAAGCATCCCTCACCCTATCAATTTCTTGTACTCCTTTCCTTATTCATTCCTTTCTAATACTTCTTGCAATTTCATTATCTCAGCTATTATTTACCATTTAGTGATGTCCAAAGACTTTGGGAGTGAAGCCCCATTGTCAAAAATTGCAGTCTCCAAAGCTCATGGAGAGGACTCCCCATACTTTGCTGGTTGGAAAGCTTATGAAGAAAATCCTTATGATGCTGTAGATAATCCTAATGGAGTTATACAGATGGGCTTGGCTGAGAATCAGGTAAGTTTAATTGATTTGTTCCTTACATGGTGGGAGTTTACAGAGCCAAAATTGAGCATTTTTTATACAATTGAAGTTGTTATATGACTTGTGTTTATGTTGATAGCTTTCTTTTGATCTACTGGAAGAGTACCTGGAGCAGCATCCTGAAGCTTCCAGCTGGGGCTCTGGCATGTCTTCTTTCAGAGAAAATGCTTTGTTTCAGGACTATCATGGCCTCCAAACTTTTAGAGAGGTTTCTCTCTCTCTCTCTTAATATATTTAGAGAGAGAATTTATTTTTAATCTAAAAATTTAAAATTTTGAGAAATAATAAATAGCTTAGTATTTTGACACCAATATTGTTTAATTTTTCGTGGTAAAATTAAATTCATATTCAACATAAATTTAATTAAATGTAACTTTGATAAATTCAACATATTTAAAATGAACTTAGTTTATGGTTGTGGAGTAAAAATACTCAATTTATTTTTTTCGGTCCTCTAATTATATAAAATTAAGGTTTTGTTTAGGACATTTTTGTTACTGTTTTTTGAAATATTATTTTGTAAAAATTTTTTATTGAAAAGCTATTTTTAGAGCATTAAGAAAGCTATTTCAAATAAAACATAAATCTGTTTTTTTTTTTTTAATTATAAAGATTTTTCAATGAATCTATCTAATATATACATCTTCATACATGCGAAAAAAATAAATAAATAAACATTCTAAATATGTCGAATGAGGCTTTGTAAAACTCTCTTAAATTCTACTTATCAAATAGCTCTCAAACGTAAACACATATAATTAGCTATAAATTAACAAAAAAAGTTGTAGCAGAATATTATCATATAAGTCCAGGGGCGGAATCGGCTTTAATTTTGAGGGGTGTCAAAAATACAACACAAAAATAATTAAATATTAAAAAAAATAATATTATATATCTATACATTATGAAAAGTTTTTTTAAAAATTTAAGCAAGAAAAATAAAGAAAAAATATGTAATTAAACTGTTATGAAAAGCTTGAAAGAAAATATTAGAACTAAATGTATAGAAATATATATATATATATATATTAGCACAAGTTAGGACAAAATAATTTTTTAGGGGGGGCAAAAATAAATTTTTAGGAGGAGAAATTTTTTTTTACCCTACTATTAAAAGCTCCCCCTACCCCCCTAAGGAACCAATGGTTCCGTCCTTGTCCGTGCGTGCGTGAAAGAAGGCAAGAGCAGGAGTTATATTTTTTAATTAAATTTATTAAATTGTTTCTTAAGAATTAAATTATAAACACTTTAAAAAGTAAAACCGGAAACATGAAATAAATTCCTAATAGGAAATTCAGTTTTTAAATTAAGTTTCTTGAGAAATCGGAATTTCTTAATCCAAGAAACCGTATTTTCTTTTTTCTGGTTTCTTTTCAAATCAAAAAAATTAGAGAATAAATAAATTAAGAATTTATAGAAACTGGATTTTCATATAAAAAAATTAAGAATTAATCGAAACTGGAGAAGTAAAATCCGGTTTTGGGTTAAAATAAAAACCGGAGAATAAATTTTCAATTTTATTAACCCTGGATAATTAAGTTTTTTTTTTAATATGTTACTTAAGTTAATTTAAACTTAAAAGTGGCTCTTTTTATAAAATTCTCTATTAATATTCGTCTCTAATTAAGCAACCTTATTCATGCAATCATACTTTTTCGCTTCTCTTTTCAGGCAATGGCCAGCTTTATGGAGAAAATAAGAGGCGGCCGTTCAAAATTCGATCCCAACAGGATCGTCCTCACCGCCGGAGCCACCGCCGCCAACGAGCTCCTTACCTTCATCTTAGCCGATCCCGGCGACGCCTTACTCGTGCCCACTCCCTATTACCCAGGGCAAGCAAATCTATCAATTACTTAATAAAAAATCTCTCTTTTTATTTTTTTCTTAACAATGCAAACCTAATCTAATTTCTTCTATCCATATAAATATAGGTTCTTGAGAGACCTGCAATGGAGAACTGGAGTTACCATCTTCCCTGTCCATTGCCACAGCTCCAATGGCTTCCAACTCACTCTCGCCTCCCTCGAATCAGCCTACGCCGACGCGAAAGCTTCCAACTTTAATGTAAAGGGTCTTCTAATAACCAATCCCTGCAATCCTCTCGGCACCGCGGCCTCTCTCTCTCTCCTCCAAGATATAATTCTCTTCATCTCTGACAAAAACATCCATTTGATCTCCGACGAGATATACTTTGGCTGTGCCTTCTCTTCAACAAACTTATTCAGCATTTCAGATCTCATCACCGATGCCGTCTCTGACCAAATTCATATTGTTTATAGCTTATCAAAAGACTTAGGCCTTCCTGGTTTCAGAGTTGGAGCTCTATATTCTTACAATGACAGAGTTGTTAAAACAGCAAGAAGAATGTCAAGTTTCAGTCTTGTTTCTTCTCAGACTCAAAAGTTGCTAGCTTTTATGTTATCAGATGAGGAATTTACAGTGAATTATATAAAGAAGAATAGAGAGAGATTGAGAGAGCGATATGAATTAGTTGTTGAAGGATTGAAGGAAGCCGGGATTGAGTGTTTGAAAGGGGAAGCTGGATTGTTCTGCTGGGTGAATATGGAAGAGTTGATGGACGATAAGACGCAGGAAGGAGAGCTGAGGCTTTGGAAGGTGATAGTTGATGAATTGAAGCTTAACATATCTCCTGGATCTTCTTGTTGCTGTTCTGAACCAGGTTGGTTCAGAATTTGCTTTGCTAATATGAGCAGAGAAACGCTGGAGGTGGCGTTGAGGAGATTGAAGGATTTTGCTCACAAGAAGACGAAGAATATTTACTTGTGTTGATTAATTATACTTAATTGTAGTTAATTTGTGGAATTAATCTGATGAAAATTGAATTGCAATCAAATAGCCGAACACTTTGAGATAACATTATAAATAGGAGCATGATATTTAATTTAAATTAGTAATAGTATTATGTGTTTAAAAAATTTAAAAAGAATCAAATTAGTCAAATGATTTGGCTAGTTCTTGGCGCATTCACCCAAATTAGTCAAATTAAATTTTAAAATTACTGTAAAAATGCGTCAAATAGAATGCGTATTACATTGAATATTGTACCAACATGTTTGACTTATTCTAAATAAGTCAAACAGTTTGGTGCATTTAATGGAATGCGTCATTCTGTTTGATTAGTTTGCTTCTTTTTAAATTTTTTTAATGCTGATTCTATTTTTAATTTTATTAAACATCATGCTTCTTCTTAAATAAAATCCACACTTTGACTTTGTTTATGACAACAATGTCATATATGAGAACAAACAATAATGAATCATAATAAACTTTTAATTACTCAAAATAATTTGGATGAAAAGAAATGCAAGAATATTTGGGCAAATTAAGCCTTAGTTTGAGGAGAGATTCTTTTGTGTGGGGTCCGGAGGTCAATCCGGAGGAGTCACGACATTCAATGCACTATGTATTTGGTGACATGACGTTCGAGATTGGCCTATTGACGCATCCGGACACCACATATAATAATTTTTTCTTATTTGAGATGATTTTTTTTAATTATTTTTTTTAAGAATGTAATAATAATTTTTATTTACCCACTTCTTTTAATAAATTTTTATTCAAGAAAATTGTTTTCTATAATAACTTAAAAAAAAGATGTTTTCTTCATAGTAGTTTTACAACTATCTTTATAAAAAATTATTTTCTCCGCAACTATTTTATAACAACTTTTATAAAAGATTGCAACCATCTCAAACCTCGTATTTTATGTCATTTGCTTGCCAAATGTTAATGGATTTTTTTTTTCTATTTTCTTTTTCTGTTTTTAAAGGATATATTTTGTTGCAAAAAATTGTTTTGGTCGGATTTATTTGTTTCTTCTTTTTACAGACAAATAAATTGGTTTCAATAAGTTAGGAATTTTTTTCTTTTTCTTTTTTGAAATAAATAGTTTGATAAGGATAGTGTTTTTTAATAAAATTTTGTCTTTGAAATATAATTAATATAACTAAGCTGCATGTTAAATTCCATAAAAGTTTCTCATCATTTAGTATTCGTATAAATTAGTCTATTTTCATTAATCAATTGCATGATAAAACTCAATATTTCCTTATTTACCAATGCCATGAAATTTGCATATTATGAAGTAGTATTTTAAGTTTTTTACTATGATTATTATTAATTTAATATTTGAATAAATAAATTTAATATACTTTACTTTTTACTAAAATTATTTGAAAAAATTGCTGGTTAGATTGTATCACTCAGGGGTGTAAGTGAGCCTAGTCAATTCAGCTGGCTTGAACTCGACTCCTTAACGAGCTCATGAGATGTCTTTATCGAGTTACTACTATATTCGAGCTCCCCAACTCGACTTTAAATTAAAAAATCTTTTAAAATTAATATCAAGATACTATGATAAAATATATGCTAGACATTTTTAATTAATTATTTCTTAAGCCAAGCTTAAGCTTTCCAAACCAGCTCGAGTAATTAAGTTGAACTTGAACCTAATAACATTCCAATGAGCCAAATTCAAGCTTAATAAATAAGCTCGAGCTCCGATTCGATAAATATTACACAAATTTAGCTTCTTCAAGCTAATAATTGACTCATTTACACCCCTAATATCACTCATCTATAAATTTTATTTAAAAAAAATGATTGTACTAATGCTTGTAAAAAATTTTGTGTTTTTCACCTAAAAAAAATCCTATTGAAAAAATAATAATAAAATACTATTAAATATAAAGATCTAAAGTGCTCTGCAGTTGCTCTTTGATAAAGATGCCAGTTCTGGCAGTCACATTTTTTGACATTTTAATCATCCAAATAATTAGCATCACAATAATTAGCATGTGAGTGTTTGAGTGCTCCTTTGATTGCTCTATCAATTACAATTAAATTAATTAAAAATTTTCCTAAAAGTATGGCATTATTGTTCCTTTTGATTTAGATAAAAAAGAAAGAAAAAAAAAAAACAGGCAGACAAATAAAATATGATTCAAAATTAAGAGTCATCCATCTATATGCTAAATGTGAAGCAAGAAAGATATAGATTTTATTTGAGAAGGTTTTTTTATTGCTTCTTAAAACTGTTTTTTGGTTTAAAAATTAAAATTTTTATATTAAAAAGCTGATTAAGAAGCAGTAAGAAAGTCGTCCCAAATGAAGTCTTAGGCTTCATTTCGAACGGCTTTCTTACTGTTTCTTACAGCAATTTTTTAGTACAAAAATCATTGAGTGAGAATAAAATAGCTAGAAAGATAGCTACTTCCTGCCATCATTAAAGTAGATTTCACTAAGATTTAGGCTTCGTTTGTTTTTTTGTGCTTTTGTAAAACACAGTTTTAAAAAATATTAGTTCAGAAAATGGAGTTTTCTAACGAAGAAGCACATTTAAAAAGCATTCTCAAAACTGCAGAAAAATGAAAAAAAGGAGTTATTGGGAACGTGATTTGACGAACCAAACAACACAAAAAAAAATTCCTCCGTTTTAGGAAACGGAGAAGCCAAAAAAACGCTCAAACAAACAAAGCCGTAGATTGTAACGTTTTTGTGATCCTTATATCTTACATATCACCTAAGAACGGTGCCCTTTTTTCTATATAAAAAAATTGATGGGCTGTATGTTTTGCTTAAAAAGAAATATAATGTATTTGAAATATTTGAACTTGTTTGAATAAATACGAAAGCAATGTATGTATGTGATTAGCGGCGGGGACTGCAGCAGAAGGCAGGGCAGGCAGGGACAAGCCGACAACTCAATCAACTTGCGTGAAAAAGAAATTCAGTCAAAGCAGGACGAGTTTATAATACATCAAAAATGAAGTAGAGAGTAAAAACAAAATCACTAAAACTAATACGAACACCTAAACTTTAAAATCTCCTATATTTGAAATATTTTGTATTCTTTTTTCCGCAAATTAATAGCACCTAAAATATCTAAAAATACATTGAATTCTAAAAAATATTCATATGAAAGCAACCCGTAATTATTTGATATCTTTCAGGAGCCCCCACTTCTCTTCCAACCCCCACAACAATATCAGTATAACAATTATTATAGGACAAAAATTGAATCCCACAATAAACATACTGAAACAGGCAAAGCAACTCTTTTTAAAGGAAACTGCTTCATTCACTTCCTTCCACTGATGTCTTCTTATTTCATAAAAAATTACTCTCATGAATCAAATATAACAAAAATAACAACTTTTGGAGAAACAATCCCAAACACAGCAAAATGATGCAGGAACAGCTGAAACTTCCAGTTCTTAAGAACAAAAATCTGAGTCCAGCGCAGATCAAAAGCATAAGGAAACACAATCCAGTGCTAGAACCCAAACCAAATAGGCACAAAGAAGAAGCCAAATAGAAGAATCTTTGCCATTCTTCACAATATCAACTTACTAAGGTAGAGAATAGGAGGCCTTTTGCCATTTCATAGCTTTCATATTAAGCTGGAAAATGATCAGTTGCTGAAGGTTTTTAGAGGATTACCATGAAACTTAGCTTTCAGTGATTTCATATATATTGGCATTAAACTCAAAAAATAGAGCCTGGGTGAGATCCAACCATTTTGTATTCCTACATTGTTGTATTTTTTTTTTTACTATTCAATGTGGGATTAAACACAATATTCTGATGAGTTTTACCAATCTCCCCTACATGTGAGAGAAATTCATATATTCCATATTTCTTTATTATGCATAGTCTTTTGAATGTCAATGACTATGTTGCACTAATACACCTATTCATGAAGGTGTGCTGTATAGGATCGTGTTGGACAACGATACGCATTCTATACGGCACCGATTTGTGTTGGATATGGAAAAGTCATATCCAATTAAAATATATTTAATTTCAAAAGGACAGGTATCGGATATGCATGTCCGTCGAAAAAAAAAAAAACTCGAAAGAAAAACATACGTGTTGTATTTATTTCCACAGTGCAAGCGAGGCTCTCTCATTTCCGAACACGTGAGACGAAGCATTAGGGCTCCTTAATTCTACGACCGGCGAGTGTGCATCCATAGCTACAAGTGATATTTTTCTTTGTCATTTCATCGAAGGAGCGGAAGAGGAGAGTCGGCCGATGCTGAGCAGGGAATGCAAGTAGGCAACCGAGGGCTTCTTTTCTACCGTCGATCACGCAAGACTAGTTGAAACTCATGTGCTAGTAATTTATGTTTATGTTTAAATTTGGTTGTTGTACTAGATATTTAATGTTTATTTTTATTTTGATATTATAAGCTACAAGGCTAGAAATGATGTGACTTTCATTTTGTTCTGTGATCATTTCAAATATTATGCTTTGATTGTTTTCTTAATTTTTATGTATGATTTATAAATTATAATGGCGTGTTCGCGCCGTACACGTATCCTGTATTTTGAAGAATTGACATGTCCCGTATTCGTATCGTGTTGTCAACATAGGTAGCAAGAGCCCGCTCAGCTTGGGGTACCTTCATGGAGTTATGTGTTCTTGAATCTTACTCCAAGACACATAAGAGCCACAAATCATATAAACCATCTAATTCCAGTTAAGTACTAAAGTCTGCCGCCATACTAAAAAGTCTGAAGAGAATACATATTTGAATCTTATAACACAATACATTGTATCATGATTATAAAACTTGTTTAAGGCCAAAGCTTATCTTATGTTGCCATCCACATCCATTGGAATTGGGCCCCATACACTCTTCATCAATTTATTTCTGCAGATGGCTATGTAATAAGTTGTATAGAAGAAGTTGAATTCTCAGCCACTGCTCCAAAACATTTGGTTGAAATCTGATTTGTTAAGGCCCCAAACCATTGCATGAAAATTTTTATTGGGGAACCCCAATGCGATTGTGCAAATAAGGATGATGAGCTCAATCATATGGGATTATTCTAGATGTGACCGCAATTCTATTTAGGCTTCGTTTGGGGTGGCTTTTGTTTTGCTTCTAAAAACATCTTTTTAGTTTAAAAATTAAAATTTTTATACTAGAAAGATAAACTTTTATTTTCATATTTCAATTCCACAACTAAGAATTTATTTGGGGTGGCTGAAGCTATTCATAAAGATATTTATAAAATAGTTCTAAAAAATTTGTATAGCTATTATAGATTTTTTTTTTCTTTTTTAAAAAAGTCAAGGCAATAGCTTTTATGAAGTGATCATACTTAGGCTTTGTTTGGCATAGCTTTTTTAATGCTTTTTAAAGCAATTTTTTTGTACAAAAATTTCTTGAAATCAACGAAAAAATTATGGCAAAAAATTGTTGCTAACAATCCCTTAGTCACTTACACATCTAATTGTAAAAAACAAAATGTTTCTCTCCACAAAACTTTTTAAAATATTATCTCAAATAGATCATATAGTCTGAAACAGTTGCAATCATCCCAAATATAATGCATTAAACACATGTCAAAGTGAACAAGCAAAAGCTGATTACAAATATGGTTCATGACAAATCAGATTGGGATTACAGTAAGGCTTCGTTTGGGGCAGCTTTTTCAATATTTTCTAAAGTAGCTTTCTAGTACAAAATTTTTTAGTTTAAAATATTTTTATACTAAAAAACTACTTCAAAAAATAATGAAAAAATCATCCTAAATGAAATCTAAGTCATCAGAAATGAATCAAATTGAATGAAACACATACACTGCAGCAAAAATAAACCACGTAGTACATTTTAGTTCATAATTGCATGAAGTCGCATTATGACAAGACATAGTCAATTAGATATACAGAAAGATATTTATTCTGCATAAATCATTAACATTATCCTCATCTTTGGCTGATTATAAGACCCAATAATTTGCCACATAGCCCGACATTCCAACCAGCTTAGATAACGTGAAGATCATAGATTCTTACAAAGAAATCTTCTGGGAAAGCTGCAGTACAGTCACAGCTTTTTTTGCGTCTTCAACTCCTTATCTGCGACGTCTTATCCCAAGAGACTTATATTGCCCAAAAAGTATACAGAAGAAGCCTTTTCTGTAGCAGAAGGAAGGAGAGAATGATTCCTGTTTGCTATATTCTTGCATTATCTATAGCAGCCCAATTAGACTCCAATCAAATGAGTTATCTAGCAGCAAAACTGGAGAAGAAAACTGGCCGGGCGGTTTGTGTGCTTGACTTTCACTCTTAGCTCCCAAAGTTATGTTTGGTTTGAAGAAATTTGAACAAATGCAAATACAATGGATTTCATATTTTCATCCTGGGTGTTTTGAACAAATGCAAATATAATGATTCCAATGAGATTAGCAGATTACTGAATTTATCTTACAAATATAAGTGTAAATGTATTTGGAATCATCTCAAAACTCGAACAATTTTAATTGAGATTAGACGAATAATTCAACTGTCTCACTTGTCATGATCAAAAGAATTTATCGGTTTCGTTTGGACAACTTTCTTGTTGCTTTTTAAATCAATTTTTTAGTATAAAAATTTCTAAAAAAACATTAAGAAAGCTGCCTCAAACGAAGCTTGAGAGTGATGTGGATGGGATTTTAGAAATATTTTTATTAAATGGGCCACATTTTCTTTTTAAATTTTAATTATTAATTATGTGTCAATGATATTGGTAAAAAAAAGATGATTGGACCGGTATAGCCGGTCCTGTCGGACCGGTTTGCCAACAAATGAGAAAATCTTCCGCCTCCTGTACGCAGCCATTTGCACCGATGACGCCCAAGCGGAGCAATTTAGGAAGAATTTTTGAGGGATTTGGAAGGGAAATTTGAATGTATGGCCTATTTAGAGATTTCCTTTTGATTTGTGTGCATTAAATACTTTGTTTTCCTAGGGTTAGAGCATCTTGAATTTGGCTAAAATTTGAGATCTCCTACATTTAGGTTTTCTTTTCGGCTCTAGCAGCATCTAGAGATTTGAGAGAGATCGATCCTCCTCTCGAATAGAGGATCCATTGTATCTTACTATTTTTCGTTTCCCTTTTATCAAATAATACAAATTATCTACTGTTTTTGTGGTTTTGTGTGGATTTTTGTGGAGAATTCTCGCTGTTTTCAGAAGATTGACAGGAAATATTTGAGATCTACAAGTGTTTTCTATCAGATTCATAAAATATTTATGAAAATCATTTGATTAAATAACCCAATTAGTAACTAATAGTCCTGTTTCTGCTTCATTAAGAGTAAATTTTTTAACTGACGATTCTCAGATGCTGAAATATATAACCAAAATGTAGATATTGCAATTGAATTCCTTCAGACTCTTAAGCCCGTTGAGCGCATGCCTTCTGTATCACATTAGTTGCAATGATGATTTGCAATTAGTATAATAATTTGAGTTACAGGTTGAAGAACTAAATGCTTATGATAGGCATCCAAATTAATATTTTGTAATGTGGGTTACATATTTTTTACAAATTATGGTACTAGATGTCTCCCCATTATCAAATTGAGGATGCAAAAAATTCAATTATTGAAGACTTACTTTGTTGAATTCAAATTTATTTGTCGGCGAAATTTGATCGTACTAACAAGTTTTAATATGTTAGAGCAAGAGAATAATACATAAATCAGTTTTATCTTAATAGAATAACAGTAGACTGTATATATATACTATTAAGGCATCTTTGAGTATGGAGTTTGAACATCATGGAAAGATATTTTAAGCAATCTTTGAATTCACGAACATCAAATAATATGAATGAGAATAACAATAAGGTTGAAGAGCAAAATGAAAAGTGAATTTAAAATGCCTCCCAAATAGTCATAAAAATTCAAAATTTAAAATATTTAAAATTAAAATAAATCATCAAACAGTTAAAGCAAAATATCCCTCCACCCTGCACAATAGTTTACTGGGATGGACAAATTCAAAATCACTTCAACTCACAAAGAGCTGGTGTTTGGTTGAGAATACCACTATGATTCATTTTTAATCCGCTCTTTCCAATAAGGACGTGGCATGTGTCATTTAACCAGTGGTTTTGCCATCAAATGGTACCTCACTTATAGTTTCGCTGTTAAATGGCACCACAGGTAAACATGTATGATAGGGACCCTCTGATTGGGTGGTTTTATCGCAAAATGGCATCATTACTAATATATCATCAAAAAATTATCTTGATCGGGCATGAATCTCAAAGCAAAAATCAAGTTCGAAACTTCCGAAATTAAATTGGGACCATCCGAACTCCGATTTCAGCAAACTTATAGTTGAACTGAGCGTCTCGAGAATACGAACCCAACGACAACAAATCTAAACCAATCCGAGCCCAAACGGGTCCAAAGCAAGGGTTAGAAGCGTTGTTGGAAGGTTCGAACCACAACTTGGATTTCCAAACGGTTTCCAAACATATTGTGCTTATAGTCGAATCGAGACGAGTTGAATCCAATGAGTCCCAGATCACCAAAATCCAACATCACTAAGACATTCAAATGTACATCAAATGGTCCATGATCAAGGGATTCAACATCGACCGCCCATCCAATCTCTCCCCATTTACCCTTGATCTCTCACCTATTTACGGGTCATGTCACTCCATAAATCTATAAATAGACCCCTCATTTCTCTTGAAAAGGGGCTCCAAGCAAGAGAGCAAGAGAGAGATCGAAGATCGCTTTTTCCTCCTCGCTCCTCCTTGACCACCATCGGACATCCGCCAGACCACCGCCTGACATCGTTGCTCCGCCGAACCACCACTTAAGGTCCTCACCTTCGTCGGACCACCACTTGAGGCCCTCACCTCCACCGGACCACCACCTAACGTCGTTGCTCCGCTGGACCACCACTTGAAGTCCTCACCTCTGATGGGCCACTGCTTGACATCGTTGCTCCGTTGGACCATCACTTGAGGCCCTCACCTCCGTCGGACTACCACTTGAGGCCCTCACCTACGTCGGACCACCGCCTGACGTCGTTACTCCGTCTGACCACCACTTGAAGCCCTCACCTCCACCGGACCATCGCCTGACGTCGTTGCTCCGTCGGACCACCACTTGAAGCTCTGTGTTCCACCAAGCCACCACCTAACCCTGGGACTTCTGTCGGACCACCACTTGAGGCTCTATGCTCCACCAGGCCACCACCTAAGGCCCGAACTTCTGTTGGACCACTAACTGAGGTCCAGATTTCTGTCGGACCACCAACTGAGGCCCAAAATTTTTACCGGACTACAACCTGAGACTCAAACTTCGGCCAGGCCACCACTTGACATCGAGAGTTCTCCCGAAGTATTGCCCATCTAATACACTCTTCCGAACCCCTATCTTCTGTCGACTATTGTCCTTCCAACCTCCATCACCAGACAATAGTCTTTCTGACCCGGATCTCTTTGCTACTATGGTCTTTCGAACCCATATGTCTCCTACCGATTATGGTCCTTCCGACCACCATCACCAGACAACGATCTTTTTGACCCTGATCTCCTGCCAACTATGATCTTTCAGACTCCTGTCTCACGTTAACTATGGCCCTTCCAACCAAATAAACATGTCTATGTTGATTATTGTAACTCTCACCATGTACTGCACTCTATATGATGTACATTTGTACCATCAAGCCAAGGGCTTCTCCCAAGGTGTGAGACCTCGTTCCCTTACTGTTCCTCTCTGATTTGGATTTTCCTCTCAGGATCGTCCAGGACGATTTTAGATCGTCCAGGCCGATCGGCACTGTAGAAAATATCGGCCTGAATATAGTTCTGGGAACCGTCCAGGATGATATTTTTGGTCTGATCGTCCCGGGACGATTTGGCGATCGGCCGGGCCGATCAGACAAATGATTTAAAGAAATCAAGTCGTTTTGAGGAGAGAGAAAATCATTTTAAATAAAAATATCTGATTTGAGGAGAGAGAAAGAGAAGGGAAAAGAGGAGAAACCTGGTTTTGGAGGCCGCGGAGCGCTTTTCGTCCGACGCTGCTGTTGGAAAAAGTGTAGATCTCGTGGTAAGGACTCCGAACCCTATTTCTGTTTTCAAAGATATTGAGTTTTGATCGAGTTGTGATCTGTTTTGTGTTTTCGTAGTCGACTTTTCGACGTGATTTCTTATTGACACAACTTTCACCGCACAACTTTTAGTATGTTATAGATATGACTATTGTACACGATTTGA
>NW_021318824.1:165419-188573 GCF_001605985.2 Dendrobium catenatum | reverse complement strand
AAGATAGGAATTGATCCAGATCTTCAGGTTTTTGTCTTTTGATTGATAGTGATTCTTTTGTACTCAGGATAGATTTTAGAACTGGTGATTGTAGTATAGTTCCTGAGTATTGTGCATGACCTTTTTGAGATATGAATCGACTTGTATATTGATGTTTTAAATTTCATAGATGTTTGATAGACTGTTTAATTGAAGGTTTTAGATAACTCTGGTAAATTATTTGAGAAATAGATTGACATTCTTTCCAAGTTAGATCTTGGGGCATCACACAAGGAAGGGCCTTATTTGTAATTGACTGCAAATACTAGTGGATTCATTCAAACTGGTCCAAACCCCGTGATTTTTTCACCTTTTCAGGGGTTTCCACATAAAAATTCTGGTCTCTTATGAATGCTACACCCTCTCTCTTATCTGCTTGTGTGATAGATTTTCGTACAACGCTAAGGCATTAAATCATATATTTCTCTACCACCGTGAATATTCTAGGACGCAACAATTATATTAGGCTCATGGTCAGAGTCTGTGTGTTCTCCAATAGCTTCAAATCATTAAGCAATGAATCAATATGATATAATCGATAAGGCACAAAGCCCTATGTCAACTAAGGTGGCTTGAAATGTATCCCCTTAGATAAATACTCACCCCCAAGTCAACAAGGAACCCTTGAATGAAGCAACTCATGACTCCGATAAGGATCCTTCTGTCATGTTAGGTCGACTACCTTCTTTGACGAAGTAGACCAAGGACTACGATGGAACCATCAGATCTTGATCGGGCTCGTCATTATCCCCCCACCATTTGCTTTAAGTATAGGGAGGTGAATTTTCAATTTTAAATATTAAATTTTCAAATACTTAAATCATGCTTCTAATATATACGCTAGATACTCTGTATCTATTTGACAACTAGCCTTAATTGAAAGTTCTCTCTCGTTATCTGGAGGGGTAATTAACTATAGGGGCTTGCGCCTATAAAAAACCAAAACTCAGGTCATAAAGTCCCCGCAAAATGAAATCTTTGGGTAGTGTTATTTAAAGCCCAATTTACCTTCTAAAAAATTGCTTCAAACTTAAACATTAAAACTCTCCTCGAAAACCTGAAAAAGAAAAAAAAAGAGCCCGCGAAGAGGCTGGGGTGCAGGTGCGAATTTTCAGAGCCCACATGAGCACAATAGCACCATTCTTATAGTTGCAAATTTATTAACCAAAGAGTTGCTACCAAAGAAATTTAATAAGCATATTGAAAAAATGAGTATCATTTAAAAGTATTATTGACTTTTTCTATAAGTTTATTATTTTTTATGGCATAAACATAGTATTGTTTCAAATACACCGATGCATAATATTTCATCATGTAAGTAGCATGCATATAAGCATGCTTGAATTATGTGAATATTAATAGGGTTTGTCTCTACCTAAGTTATTATTGTTGGACCATTATAAGTATATCTCATTACATGTTTAGTATATAACAAACAATGTAATATATTAAAAGGATTGGATTGCACTCATGATGTACAAAGGATATGATTTCAAGCACTTATTTGTATTATTATTAAAGCATTAAATTGAATGATGTCAGAAATATGTTCATTAAGTACTTAATTTTTCTTTATAAGACTTTATTTGAGGTAATTCTTTTATTATTTTCATAAGTAATTTTTTAGTACAAAAAATTTAAAAAAACAACAGAAAAAATGACAAAAGATTGCCTTAAACAAAATCTAACTTTAATCATGGCTTAGTAGTTAATTATGTATTGAAAATTATTGATTAATGGAGAGATTATTTATCCAACCTTTATGAATCCATTAAATAACTGAATTAGTAACTATCAAGCATCTTCTACCCCATTAAGTGTTAGTTTTCTCCATTAGGAAAACACAGTACACTAATAGAAAGAAAGGGAAAAAGAAAGAAAACCCTAATTTCTTTAATTATTTGATCAATTTCAATGAAATAGATCACCATGAATCAATGAATGTTTTCTTCAATTTATTATTATTATTATTATTTCTGAAAATCCTCAGGTTCAAGATCTTAAGCATAAAATTTATGCAAAAAAAATTAAAATTTGATTTGTATGATTGAGAAAAATTCTTCTATAAATTGAGAAAATTCTTAGATGGGAGGCCACCACAATGTTCCTTTTTTTGTACTAGGAAGTACTGAATGTAACAATAGGCTAGTAGAAATTGAAGCAACCTAAAGGCTTTGAAAGCTTTCTTCAAAGGTAAAATTATTTTGCGCAGATACGTACGCCGTCCGGAGGTGAATCAAAACGCACCACATCACTTTTTGCTGTATACTGCGCATATTTACTGGGTGATGTGGCATATTCTAATTTGTCTCCGAACGATTTAGTATCTGCACAAAATAATTTCTCTTCAAAGTGTCATTTTTAAATGTTGCACCACCTCTTGGTTGCCTTCGGAGGGGAAAATTATTGGGTCAGGTCACCAGCACAGCTTATGTTCAGTATTCACAGTATTGAGCTAAGTACTGAGTACCGAGCAGTACTGAGCTCGGTACGGTACTGTTTGGTACTGCTCAATACCGAGTCAGTATCAAGTAGGAGGTGATGTGGCGCATTTTCATTGGGCTCCGAACACATCCCATGACCTGACCCAATAATTTTCCCTTCGGAAGGAGCTAATTTGTCGTCCTTTCAATGCTAAACAAAAAGGGTTTGAACATGAAGTTCCAGTTGTATGGGAACCACAGTGCAAACACTATATTTTATGAGGCAAAAGCATACAGGAAAGAAAGTCAAGAATGGAGGGTAAATGAATAATAGAATAATTGCATTAACTTTCAACTTAATACAATGAAGCAATTCAATCAAAACACGATACGCCATAATCTCTTTAATTGAAAATCTTGATCAATGACTTTACCTTTTTATTCGCCTAACAGGAAGTGACATAGCTCATTGTGGTCTGATATCTAATAGCTGGTTTTCATTGTACACTGTTGCAACCATTAAAATTGCATTTGGAATAGCTTTTTTATTGCTCTTTAAAATAAATTTTTAATAAAAACTTTTCTTCAAAAATTTTTTATATTAAAATACTACTAAAAAATAATAAGAAAGCTGTTAGAAACTAAGCTTAAGATAATTTCTACAGCATTCATAGGTAAGATTTAAATAATAAAAATAACAATTAAATTAAGTACTTCAAGAGATTACCTTAGCTAAATATCAAAGGAAACAATTTTAATCGTTATCATATTTTATCATATTTTTTTAATAAATTGACACAGCCAAAATCACCGAGAAAATTCAATGACATCAAGTGACATAAGTGAAATATTACGTTGTTATTAGGGGTGCAAATGAGTTAAACTAAATCGAGTCGAGCTCGAGCCAAGGGTGTTTGAATCGAGCTCGACTGTCAAATACCAAGCTCGAGCTCAAGCTCGACTCATCTCATGTCGAGCAGCTCGTCGAGCTCAGTCCCGAGCTCCGCGGTCGAGCTCCATCCCAAGTAGGCTCGTTGTGGCATCCATTGTCATCCTAAGCTTTGTCATCATCCTGAGCTTCGCCGCCGATATCCGTCATCTCGAGCTCGTCGTCACGTCCATTGTCATCCCGAGGTCCGTCGTCGTCCTGAGCTCGACTGTCGAGATTCATCATCCCGAGCTCGTCTGTCAACGTCCTAAACTCCTCTGTCGAGATCCACGTGCTCCGTCATTTTGGTTGTCCCGCCCGACCTTAAAATCATCCTCTTGCCCGCTCAATTGAGATTTCCTTCTCCCGCCCAATCACCTACGCGAGTTGACGAGTCGAGCGGAGGTCTGTTCGAGCTCGATAAGCCGTCAAGCTCGAAATCGTGTTCGAGCTCGACACGATGAGCTCAATAAGCTCGACTCGTTGAGCCTATTACCGAGTTGAATCCAAGCCAGCTCGCGAGTCCACTTGACTCAATTACACCCCTAATTGCTACACACAACTATGCACATGACAAGTAAGAAATCATTAATACCATGAACAAAAATGAACAAAAATATTAAAATGCTAGACAAGAACAAAAAATTTATATCAAATTGTACCTGAAAAATCGAACATGTTTACATAAAACTACTATTTCTGTCAAAATGTTGATCGATTAATAAAAGGACCCATCAGAGCCAATAAAAAAATCAAAATACTGGAGGAGATTAGAAATATGATGTTCAGTTGTACCAAATTGATTCAAATGTTCTCCTGCCAATATCAGGCAATTATCACTTGCAAGCAATGCAGAATCCTTCAAATATTACTGTTGGCTAGCAGCAAAATCTATTGATTGGGTCAAGCCCTCCAATCCTCTCCAACTCCTCATCCGCAATCTTCCTGCCCTAAAAACATGAAACCTCATAAAATAGAATTGAAGCTGATTAACAGAGTAAAAGATAATGCTTCAAGCATAACTGATTACCTAAGAAGTACCCACACAGGCAAAGATGAAAACTACAGAAATAATAATATTTCCACCCTACCATAGTAGCATCAAATTTAAAGCCTCCTAGTACTACTAATATACCATTTAGTTTGAAAAGAAATTAGAAGTCATATCTTAAGACTTAAAGAACTCCAAAACCTTGGATCGCCATATTTCCATGGCAACCAGTAATTCAGTAGATGAATAACAATAGCAAGGATCAACTCTGCGGAGAAGCTTTTGTGACTCCAGTAGCCGCAGCTGGTTCGGCGGAAGTTGCAGGTGCACCATCAGTGGAATATGGAGGCTGCGAATAAGCATTGCCAGAATATGCATCACCGTACAGCTGCGTCTGCTGCTGAGAATAGGTTGTAGTATGACTTATCGGAGCTCCGCCGTAAGACTGTTGTTGCCCATAGCCCGCCTGCGGAACCCCGGAAACATACCCCGATGCAAGCTGCTGAGAGTCCTGAGAATATACCTGTGCAGAATGACCATAAACTTGAGCAGGCTGAGCATAGCCAGCCTGAGAGGAGGGAGGCTGACCATAAGCTTGAGATGGCTGTGGTTTTTGCCCAAGAGGAGGCTGGGCAGACGGTTGGCTAGCATATCCTGGCTGAGATGTAGGAGTCGCGACGTATCCAGGCTGCGCTGCGGCACTCGGCTGCTGGCCAGGAGGAGCTTGTTGAGTAGAAGTTTCAACGCCATAGTTGGGATTAGCTCCCTCCTGAGTTGATGGAGCGGCATTACCATAAGAAGGTGCAGAGCTATAACTTTGCTGAGCATAGCCGGACTGTGGATTTGAAATTGCTTGATTATAACTTTGTGGATACCCAGCAGAAGATTGGGAATAGGTGGATTCACCATATGGAGCCTGACCATTGTAGGATGTGGGCATCTGGTTGTAATTGTAATTATTGCCATCTAGGGCAACGGAGGATCCCCCCACTGGTGGAGGGGGAAGCTGCTGCTGCTGTGGCTGTTGCTGGTTGTAGTAATCATATGCAGTGCCTTGGGTGGTCTGTTGCACCGAGGTTGCATATCCAACATAAGGAGACTGAGACATGTTATATTGAGGTACTGGACCAGGATAAGCTCCTGGCTGCATGTAGCCATAATTAGGTTGCTGCATCTGTGGTGCTCCTGTTGGAACCCAGCTTGTTGGAGGCCTAGGTGGGCGATATCCTCCTGTTTGTGGGTTTCTAGCACGATTCTGCATAATAGAAGTCATCTTATGAACCATATCATCTCATAAAGATGTACAGAAGGCAATATGGGACAAACATTCAATACATTGAAAAAAATAATAAAAAACTGTTTTGCATTTAATATTCAAAGACCAAGCATTTAAGTGTTCATTATTTGGAAATGGAAGACCAACTTACCATATTAGATGATAACTCCCAAGGCACACATCTGATGTCCCCTCTTCTCCCATGTCCTAACTTATTTGGACTAGTAGAAAGTACCGCACAGCCTAAACAAACATTTCTAAGAGAACATGTATATTTTCACATGCAACAAAATATATATGGTTTGTCCAAAAGAATCAAATCACAAATATCTCAACTGGAGAGAGCATAATAGATATATACAGAAGAAAAAAAATGACAACGGCAATAGGCTTAGAGAAGTATTGCATAATAAGAAAATACAAAGATTTAAGGAGATTGAATATACCATCAATAAAATTTCCTCCAAAGAAATAAAAAAGAAATATAATCGCATGATCATGTGGAGTTAATAATAATGATAGTGAAGAGAAAAAATTCAATTTCATGAACTACCAGCTTTTCAAAAAGAACTTTGAACTGGGTTGTCTTTAGGAAGTCAACCTGCAGGAATGGAAGGCAGATGATAATTAAAGAACAAGATTTAAAGAAGAGTGTAGCTCTATGTGCAGTTCCTGAATGGCTGAAGAAAGGGGGTGAGGGAATGTGTCACAATTTTAGTAACCAACAAATGGACAACAAATAACAATGAAACTATGTAGTAAATTTACTTCTAAAAGTATGCTGCATGGGAGCACAACACAACTCTACATGATACTCAAAAACTCCATAATGCTCGAGGACATGGCAAAGATATGCAACATTAAATGTTCAATTTTAATTTTTACCAAAAAAAGCTAATTAGCATCCGTATCTGGCATACATCTTATTAAAAATTTTTAGAATATGAAAGCAATAAGTTTCACATGATCACAAATAGATATAACAATTTATTATGCTATCTTATAGAAATTTTCCTAGCAAATATATTTCGTGCTCATTCTATATTTTTAAATTTCTAAAAGCATGTGTATAATATCCTTGGTTTATGAAGGGTGAAGATTTTTTTTTTAATGGATACACAAGCATAAACAAACGGTAGAATTTTTAATCTCAAAATAGATTTGTGTCCAGGGTATTCTAGAGTTGCATCTGCATATGCTTCTCTTCACATACAATATATATATAATTATATATATATATATATGGTGACTTGCTACAGTAGGATATTTGTATATTCTTCTTATGTATGCCTACATAAACACATAAAATTCAACATATAATCTGCATTAAAAATACTTAAGAGTGTAACCTTCTCATATAATATCATAATCCAGTGCACTTCATGCTTCACAGCAATTAAATAAATCTTACTGCTCAGGGAAATGTGAAGGAGCAAATACTGTGTATTTGTATGCAAGATTTACATATGCCAGTTAAAAATTAATTATAGAAGGAAATAATATGAAAAAGACATACAAGAAAAAAAAAGTATTAAAAGAAACTAAACTTATTTGATAGAGTTCAAAGAGAAGAACCAATAAGGACAAGAAAAATGTCAAGGCTGCGCAAAAAAAGTAAATGTGAGCCTCAATTAATGAGTTATAATAATAATGAAGCTTGTTGATAGCTCAGCAGCTACCACATAAATTTCAGAAATATTCTTTATCATGAGCAATAAGAATATAGAAAAGAAAATAAAAGCAACTACAAAACCATAGGAAATTATACATGAACAAAAGAATAGCGTGGGAAAGAGACTAGAGTGCTTTTAATGAAAATATTAAGAGAGAAGTATTTTTGGGAGATTGACAGGATAAAATATAAGAAAACGTAAATGCACTTCGTTTTAAAACAATAACAATTTACCACATATTGTGGTGCCTTCTTAGGTTGCTGCCCAACTGAAAACAATAGTTAAATGATACAAGGCTCAACATGAATACAGACGCTAAAAGCAATTATATACTATGTCAGAATCCCTCTTTCTCGGAATTGATAGCTGGTTAGTACTTCTTCCATAAAAACGTGACTGAACTAGAATGAGATAAGTAAAACAAAGTTCATAGCTCACATGAAGAAAACACGATGTGTAGAATATAAAGGTTAGTACTTTCAGAAAAGTTTCTGCATTTGCATGAATAAATACACATCAATGCAGAGAGATTCCAAGCGAGAATGCATACAAGAATAGAACATTCACATTTTCTTTTTACATTCAAGGATAGATAAGGCAATATGCAGAGGTAAAAGGGATTAACAGAAGAAAAGGTGAATACACAAGTGAAGAAATAGATAACAATATGACAATTATGAGTCATCACTAAGTAGAACAGCTAAAATTTTCAATTACACAATTATAAAGACGGGTTGGAAAGCTGCAAATAAAGATGGCATGACAATGGAATATATAACATGATGAATCAAAGAGGATCATAAGCATGGAAAGAGCATTCAATTTTCCTGACCATCACTTGCCAGTTTGAGCATTAAAGTATCAAACTTAATCTTGAACATTATTTCATCTTTATTAGCTTTATCTTAATTATTTGAGGCTGGCAATACGAACCCACATTTTTCATTCATTCTTGATGAATTTATTATGAAGTGTTAAAGACTTTCTTAACAAATCATTTTGAACAATTTTTATCCATGTAAACTAAGGGCTACCTCTATTCTTTCAAATCCTCAAAAACTAACTTTACCGACTAACAAATGCATTTTCTACTCTTCATAAAATTTTTCCAAAACACCTAAAGTCTACTTGTAGTCACATTATCTGCAATGGATGTAACTCCAATATTTCCTCTAATATAATCTTGCAGTTGTCTAGGGGTATAATTGAGTCAGAATTGGCTTCATAAATAACTCATGAATTGAGCTTGATGAGCCAACAAGTCAAATTTGAGCCAACCCCGCTAATTCAGTATATTGTTCTTTATTATGTTTCAAACTAATCTCTCCTTTAATCATAATTCCCTAGCAAGAAAATTAGAAAAATAGAGAATAAGACTCCATAGTAAAAATTATGGAATGTTCAAACCACAAAATAAAATTGAGCATACATGATATTCCGGCTCCATTTCCTATAAATTTATGTTTGCTTGCCGGAACTGCAGCAGCAATTTTAAGGTATTTGGTTCAATAGCTATGAGAAAAGGTTCATCTGTTTGAAAGTTGTGAATCAGCTATTTTAAAAAGATATTATAGGTGCTTATTCAAAAAGTGCTTTAATGAATTTTAGATTTTTTATCATATTAATTATTATTCATTATTTTAATGAGTTATATATTATTTAAGGTTATAATATTATATTATACTTGTATGAAATTCATAAAAAATCATTTTCATGATACAATAAACTCATATAAGTGCCACAACAATTTTTAGCTATATAGCCAAAACGTTTACATCACCGTTGAACACCACTATACATAATTTTACCAAAAAAATCCATCCACTTTTGTCAACAACACAGCACAATACAGCCCAGCACACCTGAATGGAACAATGCCAAAAAGAGCATTAATGTACGTTGTACGCAAGATGATGTGGACAAAAATCAAATCAAGTGGTAGGAAATTAAACAAAGCAATGTAAACTGGAGTTGAGCAATAATGTCCAGTCTAGTTCCTACAAAGCTTTTTGATGTCCACTCTTAATTGAATACAAGCAAAGGAAACAATCTGGGACTGTTAATATCACATTTGACATATAACCATTCAGAACTTTAACCTTTTTTGCTAATTCACAGATCATCTAAGATTCTAAGTAGATCATTCACACTTGTTTTTTAAGATTTAATGACATAAATTTTTTAAATGGAACTGATCAAATTCATTGATGATAGGTAAAAAGTAATTCAAATTCCGTTATTATGAACCAGCCACTAGGATTTTTACTAATAAAATGCATTACAAGTAGAAGTACAATTTTAACCCTTTAGATTAGCTGTTCTATTAAATTTTTTATATTGCTTTGATGCTACTGCTGAGCTGAACTTTATTCAAAGAATATAAGTTCATCACATCAAATAAATGAACAAGAAAGTCGAGTATTTTTTTCAACCATTTAGGGCCCTGACCATACCTCGCTATTTACAACATCATTGACCAACTGCTTTGCCAATTCAATCTGTTCCTTCGTGCCATCTATATGTACAGTTCTCTCAGTTGAGGGATCTCCTGGAGGTAGATGCAGTGGTATCACCTGCATTAAGACAACATCCAAGCATAAATAAAATCTGACAATGAAATTATAAGCACAAGTTTATAGAGGCACAAGTGAGCAGAAAGTAGATGTAAAAAAAACCAAAAGGATTCGATGAAGTTTTATGAGTCACAAATTGCTTCCTCAAGCATTTAAAAGATATTGAGAAGACCAAAAAGTTGCACATCAAGTTATTTTGAGCACCAAGATATAATAAGAGAAAAAAAAAAAGGCTGACAAGGCAGAAATAACTTTTTAAAAACATATCAATCTTTCTGTAAACAAATGTTAACTTTGAGTAGGCAACAACAGGCCTATCATTATGTTTTATTCTTAACTAAACAATGAATTTCTCAACCCATACAAAGTGATTCAATAAGAAGAACAGAAACTCAAGCCTTTCACGTGATAAACAAAGATTTAAATAAAAGTCATATGCTCCAAACAATTGGCCAAGCTGCACTTGCATAACTTCCACACGGAGAACTTAGCAGCAACAATTAACTTACAAGTTGAAATAGGTTTATTGGCAGACCAGTTTGTGAGCCTAACTACAAGGTACAACGACAGCAATGGCCTAGTGATTACTTTTTCCATAATAGCCAACCGATTACTTCTCTCCAAGCACACCTCATGCTTTCTCATTCCCATATACTCTAGCATTCTCTACTGTTTTCCTACATTCCAGTATTCATAACTAGGAAACCTTGCATATAAATCCCTCATTTTTTTAACAAGTCTAATTAATTACAACGGTTCATTTTAAATTGACCACATTGGACCTGCCATTTTTATCTTTATAGAGATTATACATTAGTTCCATCAACACATATTATCAAATTATTAAACAAGACTGACACGTTGTCGCTGTCGGGTCCCAAGTCCTGAATGAGAAAAGTAAAGGATTGCGTTAGATAGTCAACAACCAGCGTAAAACTTGTCGAATAATCATGACATTAATTAAATAAGACTATAAATTTGAGAAAAATAATTGTTCCGACTTCCCCATTAGACTCCCAAACTATGCCAAAGAGATAAGAAACAAAAATAGCAAGCAGCTCCATTGCCTCACTGTGAAAAGTTGTAGCCAACGAGGTCATACCCACAAAAGCTATATATCAAATACTTGCTTTTCTTTTACTAATCATAAGTAATTTATCTTCTAAACTTTTTTTTATTATTCTAAATTTTCAATTATTCCAAAATAGGCCTCATCATTTAAAAGTATCATCCACAACACCAAGGTAACAACTTTAATGTCATTTGTAAGCATTTTGATACCTCTACAAAAAGATACAAACTTATTATTGATCCTTGATTGGAACAAAGGGAATGAAATAGGAGCAAGCTCACCAAACAAGGCCGAGTACAGGCCTAATAGCATCCATTGATTTTAGACCTGCCCATCCTAGTTGGTTTTGATTTCAATGTGATGGCTTCTCTATTCTAATCTTTTAGGAAATTCAAATTTTCATTCATTTTGTTTAGGAAATAGGTTCATTTATTCTAGGAAGATAGTTTCCTTTGTTATAGGAAATAATTCTCTTGATTCTAGAAGTTAGCTATTTATATGGATTTAGTTCTGCAGTACAGATTACAGAACTTGTATTTATCCATATGGAAGTAATAGAAAATTATAATTCACTGCACTCTCCTCAACCTCTTGCCCATCAACCAGCAGCCAACTCCCTCTTTATATAGATTTTTTATGAAGTGTCTTATTTCAAACACCAAGCATTCACCAATCTATCTTTATTTCAGAAGGGCATGAAAAGTGCAAGCGCACCTGCTAATATGGCTGGTAAAATTTTTAAAATCCAAATGAAGTTTGATAAGTACTGGATTATAATTTGTTTTTGCCATATGCTGATCTCCTGGACATGACGTTTAAGCTAGAATACAGTTAATTTTGCGAGTCAACTCTTTATAGAGATGAGGATGCGAATTAGAAAATATTATTTATGCATTATTCAATCTTCTAAAAAGTCCGCTTTTAAAACAGCATAAAAAGGATCGGTCAGTTCGAATCAAGTTGTTTGCAAAAGCCAATCAAAAGAAAGGAAGTGCAAAAGTCAATCAAAAGAAAGGAAGTTCAATGTATATTAGAAAAGACGATCAATAGTTAAATTTTAAATTTTCATATGTTAATTTTTATTTAGAGCTAATATATTCATCAAATGTTGATATTGACTGCTTAGATTTTAATGCAAGGCTTCAAGTAGATTGCCTTTCTACGAGATATTTCGTCTATTCAAGTAGGTACAGATTGTTCAGAATCAGCTTTTAGTATCGGTAGAAAATTTATAAACCTAACAAAATTCATGCACTTGTTTGTTAATGATGATTGGCTTTGTGCTAATAGTTTTTCCTTAGGCAAGTCTGAATTCTTATATTCTTATGGTTTTCTTCTTTTTGCTAAGCTTTGATATTTTTATTTTTACAGTTAGCCAACGCATTTTAGACCATAATGATGAGGATGTTGGGGGTTCAAGTGATGAAGATAGAGAAAATAATAATGAGTAAAATTGTCATCTCTATGTAGGTTCTTTCAATTTATTTTCTTAAAAACACACTACAACATCAAAGGTAAATAACCTTAAAGACATTTTGTGCGCTTTGAAGATAATGACTATAGGTACAAAGTTTTAAGTTCTACCATGTAACATTTTTTGTAAGACCGATTGTAGACTTGCGCAAACCTTAAAAGTAAACTTTGTATCAAGGCTCACTTTAGAATTTATATCAAGTTTATAATATTTTTTAACTCTCACTAATGGGCATTTTATTGTTTTTAACAATAATTCAGCTTGAATTACGAATAAACAAATCACTTTCAATAACAATTAGAAATTATATTATACTTTCATGAATCTTTAGTGTAAGAAAAAAATTTCTTAAACCTTTTTTAAGTTTATTGGGAAAATTGAAAAAAGTTTCTTAAACAATAAAGTTAACTCATTTATGATATCAGATGAGAGGCACATAGCAAGCTTTTCTTAGTCAGACTCACGGTAAAAAAAATCTATAAGTTGTGGCCTTAGCATAAAAATAAGCTGGCTCAGTACATCAGCACATTTTCAGTTATTTTTAAAAAACCATAAGCATACAAAACCATAATGATTAACAGTCTTATGTATATCTAACTAATTTAGTTCACCTGTGATAGCTCAAAACACAAAAACATGATAGATAACCTCTTTTAGGCCTAGTACCACATATCTATAGATGCATCAAGCAACCCAAAACATCTCCTCTCACTAAATTTAATTAAAATTTTCAATGACAGAAACCAAAATTTTAATATCACATCAAATATAACAAATCCAAAAAGAAATTAAGAAAATATTAGAATGCTGGACAAAAATTTATTAAAACGAAATCCAAAACTACCAGTGCCAACAAAAAAGCTATTGAAGGAACAAAAGTAGCCGGCATGTGGAAAAGAAAATCCAAGTTTGGTATTGACAGTAATGAGTGGTGACTTTGAAAAAACACTAACTGATTGTGAAAAAACTTATATGGTCATATAAACAGAGGTGCAGACCTGAATACGTGCCCCGCAAGTAGCCTGCATGTTTTTGATATTCTCACCGCCTTTGCCAATTATTAAGCCTACCTGAATATCATAAATATCAAATCAAAATAAGTCTAGGAGGACAGAACTACAAAATTCACCCTGATATAGTTCACCGAGGTCACTAACCTTATTGTTGGGAACTTTCATTGAAAAATGATCAGAATTAGTAGGAACAGCAGCAAATTTTCGGGCAGAAATAATTCCAGAGCCACCAACATCAGCCTTCACAAGTAATACAAAATTAGTAAATGAAAAAAATAGTATATCAGAATGGTCTTTCCTTCTTGATGTATTCCATCAGCTACCTCAGAAAGCACTTCATTTATCAATTGTTCAGCCTTGCTAATCTGCTCGGGAGTACCAATAAGGTCTACAGATCTGGTCAGTGCATTAGGATCAGCATCTAAATCTCTAGTTATTTGAATCCTGGCTCCAGATTGCACCTGAAGATATTTGATTGTTTCTCCACTTCGACCAATGATAACTCCAACCTAACAAGAAAGATTCAAGAGTGATAGATCATAAAAATGATCCACCTTGAACATACGGGATAGCATATAGAAGACATGGTTCAAAAGATCAATACCCTGCCATTAGGAATCTCAACTTTTTTGTTTGAACCTGAATAGCCATGAGAAGAAAAAGTAGAATTGGTCCCTCCAAGTTGCAATGCTATAGACTGACCCATTGGCTTTAGTGATTGATCTTAAGCGCATGGAAACAGAACATAAAGTTTCATAATTTAGGAATAAGCCACGAGAAATTTTATTTGCATAAAAAATTTATGAAACCATGCTTATGTAAATCATATCACAAACTAAACAAAACAGTGCAATCTACCAGGCTCGAGCAGATCAAACAAAGAATAGGTAACGAGGAAGCGTCTCATACACAGAAAAAACAGCAAATTATGGGATTGTGTGGCTCAGAACTGTGATCCGAACTAATACTGTCGCACTACAATAAATATTAACCAAACCCTAGAGATGCATAAACATTCACCGTACTCAAGAGTCCTCATAGAAATGCCTTATATGAAATTGCTGGCACCAACCATGAAATATTAGATGAAGAGGGCCAGATCGTAAGCCATTTCAGCAGGCACAATGCAACATAAAAAATTAAAAAGGATAATACGTTAAAGTTATTAAGCCCTAGACAAATGTAAGAAGAACATGAACAATTACACAGATGAAGGATTCTCACTCTCCTGAACATATTCTACGTTCCTTGCAAGACTCTAATCAAACTAAAACACAGCAGATAAGGAGATCAAAACAGAAAGACATATACCGGAGCTAAAACCCTTGTAGCTCGAATCGTCCGCACCGCCATCGCTTTCAGTCCTGGGCCTCTTAGCCTCGGCGACACTGAATAACCTTGCAGCAATCTCCTGAGCTCGCTTTTTGGCAAGTTCGATGCCATCGGGAGGGGGCGGAACGTTATTGTAGGACGACAGGGCTGCAGCCCCAGAAGTAGACGAAATGATAGGATCCGAGAATCCGGTGGACCGCCGACCGGAAGCAGGGGTAGCAGGGGAGGGAGAGGTAGCACCACTATGATCGTCGAACTTTCGCTTGCTATCCAACCGGGACGAATATTGAAGGTCTTCTGCCATCAGGAGAAGGCCGCCGCTTCCGCTGTAAAGCGAGGAGAACCACAGATGAAAGATGCGGAAGCAGGATTAAAGAGCTAGCGACCGACGATCTAGGAAACCCTAGATGCAAAAGAGAACGATAGGACTGCCAGTGGAAATCGTAAGTGGATGGCTAAAATGAAATTTTGCGCTGCTACGCAACAGTTAAATTTATAAACCCATTTTCTTAAACAATTTCAGTCCGGTGTGATCCGCCCCTCAACTATTTTAAGAATATATATATTATAAACCCATTTTCTTAAACACCCCCATCGCCCTTTAATCTTTATTATCTTGTAAATTAGTTTTTTTTTCTCATTTATGAAAAAGCCTTATACATGGATAATAAAATAAATATTTTTTTTTTAAATTTGAGTTACTATATTATACGAGTTCTCGCTCCGGCTCGGGCTTAATTTTAAGCTAATGCGGGCATAAATCTTTGTAGCAATAAAGTACAAAAAGCTTTTCGTCTTAGCGATGCATCAAAATTCAGCACGGAAACAGATAATTAAGATAACAAGAGAACACTTTAGATTTTTACATGAAAAATTCAAAGAGGGAAAAACCATAAGGCCTTGCTTAGGTGAAAAGATTTCATTATATATGAGCAGATTACAAAGGTTAGATTATCCCTTAACTTGAAGACAATAAAATTACAATATATTGAAATATTGGTCAAACTTCGTATGGATACTTGGGAATTTTTAATGATAGTGAACAAATGAAGGATGTTAGAAATCAGATGGCAGTGGTCAGGAAAAAATTTAGCAAGAGCAAGCCGATGGAGCTAGTCGAGTGATTGAACGAAGTCTTAATGATGGTTAGCAGTTAGGAAGAGATATGGCGGTAGCATCGCCTAGTAGGTGATATAACGATAGTCAGTGAACATGTTAAAATTTTGGCAACGTTCGTTGGTCGAAAAAAGATCTGGCGGCGGTGACTCCCAGGATGAGATCTAATAATAATCAACGGACAAGCAAAAATCTGACGATGGTCGGTGGTTGAGAAGAAATATGATGATGTCCAACGAATAGACGAAGTCTGATGACGAGCAATGATTAGGAAGAGATCCAGTGGCAGCTAATGAACAGACAAAAATCTTGCGACGATTGATGGTCAAGAAGAGATCAAGTGGCGATAGTGCTAGATGGAGGAGATCCAGTAATAGTTGGTGGAATGATAGAAATTCAACGACCGTCAGTGGTTGGGAATAGATCCGATGGTGCAATGCTAGCTAGAGAATGCAAGAGAGCTATCTAGTTTTCTCTTCTCTTTTCTCATCCCCCTCTATTGAAGAAAAAGGGTTTATTTATGATTTTTTTTTTAGTGGCATGCTTAGTAAATATGAAAAATATCTAGGGACAAATTTAAAGTGTTCAATCGGACGAAAGATATTAATTCCCTTGATCATGGATTATTCTTCAAATGTTTATATGTCATAACGATGTTGGAATTAAGTAACTTTGGTCTTGTTAGATTTAGGGTTGCAAGCAAACCAAACGTTCGATGAGCTACTCATTGCTTGGTTCGATTAAAGCTCGTTTATGATCATTTAACTAACTAAACAAACAAACTTGAACAACATTTTTAATACTCGATCCTTAAATAAACAAGCTTTAACACTAACGTGTTTGGTTCAATTATGTTCACAAACAACATCATTTGAAGCTCGTGAACATGCTCGATATTAAGCTCGATTCGTGTTCAATTCAGAACTCATTAATAAGCTGGAAAAAAACTTGATTGATATTTAATTATAAAATTTATAAATATATATAATATAAATATTTAAATTTATTATAACATAATGATATAATTATTTTAATTAATATATTTTAAAGTAATTAAATATCATAATATATATTGTAGTTTTAATTTACTTACCATTGCTAATTTATTATATTACATCGTTAAATCTTGCTCATTTGATAACTCAAGAATACTCTTTAAATTTATTCATGAACATGCTTGTTTGATAGTTTAAAAAAATTCGCTAAATATGTTCACGAACAGAGCTCGTTAAGGCTTGTTTACTTAAAGTTCGATAAGCACTAAACGAACCGAACATGAACACCATTAATTTAAACGAACCAAACATGAACACAAACAATAAAACTTGAATCAAACACGAACTTAACTTGAACAAGCTAATAATAAATAAACACAAACATGAACACTCACATACTTGGCTCGGCTCAGTTCGTTTGCAGCACTACTTAGATTCATCTCTTCAAGCCGCTCAATTTGATTATAAGCATGTCATATTTAGATATCATTTTGTCATCCAATTAATATTTTGAAGCCTTTAAATATATTTTGGCTCTTTGATTTAAGCCTATTTAAGCTAAGATTAGACTGAATTTGGTGTAATTGAACCATAATCGGCTAAAGATGGATGTTAGGGGGACCATAATCAGGCGACGAAGGTCAGATGGATCTTAGTCGGGAACTATGGTCGGAGGGATCATAGTCGAGTAACTGTGATCGAAGGACCATTATCGATGGGCAATTATGGTTATAAGACCAAAGTCGACGGATGATGGAGACAGGAGGGATCATAGTCGGCTGGCGAGAAAGGTTAGAGGAACCATAAACGGGCAACTAATGTTGAAGGATCATAGTCAACATGTGAGGTCGGAGAAATCGTAATATGGTTGCTGAAGTTGAAAGAAAGTAGTTGATGGGTAATGAAGATTGAAGGAACCATGGTCAAACGATAGAGGTCAAAAGGACTATGGTTATGTAAAACCCTTCTAGTTTTTTTTTTTTTTTTTTTTTTTTTTTTTTTTTTTTTTTTTTTTGTCTGTACGAACTGCCTGTACGAACTGAGTAAAATGCAAGTTCGTCTGGACGAACTGAACAAATTTTTTTTACGGAACCCATCGTCCATGAACGAAAATTCATTATCGTCCGTACGATCAGTTTAAAGAGGAGATGATCTCCCTGTACACTGATCGTACAGACGATAATGAATTTTCGTCCCTGGATGATGGGCTCTGTCAAAAAAATTTGTTCAGTTCGTCCATACGAACTTGCACTTTACTCAGTTTGTACAGGCAGTTCGTACAAACTAACCATACAGATTTTCAACAGTTCGTCCGTACTAAGGTCGGTTCGTACAAATGAACTGCACCAAAAAAAATGAAATCTAGAGAGGTTTTACAGGTTAGGCTATGGAGGTTATAGGGATTGTGTTTAGGCAACGGAGGTCAGAGGGACCGTCGCCGATGACAAAGGTCGGAAGACCGTCATTAGGGGACATAGGTTAAATGGTATATATTCTGGGGACTATATTAGGTAGGCGACAGAGGTCGGATGGACCATAGTCAAGTGACTGTGGTCTAAGGACTATAGTTGGTGGGAGATAGAAATTAAAGGTATCCTAATCTCACAACAAAAGTTGGAGTGACCACAATTAAGTAATAGAGGTCAGAGGGACCATGGTCAGGATATGTAACAAATTTACATCAAAATTCATATTAAATCATGTCAAAAGAAAGCAAAATACATGCTACAATTTTATCGAAAAGCTTAAATTATATAAAATAACAAAAAAACATACTAGTCCTATCATTAGGCACTTTAGAAGTCCCTTTCACTTATTCTAACTGTCTACTTCCAGACTTAGCACATCTTTGTCTATGTCTAGGCAATGGGCATTTTACCATTTGATGCCCATAATCACCGCATCTAAAACATTAACATGTCACCCAATAGCAGGGTCTTACATGTCTCCTCCCACACCAAATACATTGTAGAGTGGCTTGTGCTTTTATAATCTAGCCAGTCATTTTCTTACTACTTTCATCAAATTTTTATAGATTTTTCCAAGCTATTTTGTCGGTTTATCACTCATCATTTGAGCGATCATATCATCACATTTTTTTTAATTTTCAAATGTCCTTAAAAAGACTTTAGTATAAGATTCAGACTTCTTTCCTTTTTCTTTTGGGTCCCTTCGTTAGATCACAATATAAAATAAGTATGAAACAAATCCTTTGACACAAATAAATCTAACATCTTTAAAATTAATCAATAATGTAGCTCTTATTATAATCTAATTCTTCCACACCATTGCTCTAATACCATTTTGTCACATCCCGAGAGCTATAGTGGAAGAATTATATCTCTCTTTTTTCTTTTTGTCTATTCTTAATTCATAATATTATTTAGTTTCAATCAGCAACCAACACTCATACATTTTCATCCGATTAATTTGACATCCATAGCTGATTAATTATATTACATAAAATAAAGAAACAATAGAAACATAATTTATATTACAACAGACAATAAGTACATCTTCTGGTTTGAAGTTCAAAATAATATATGCAATAGCTACTACAACCTACAAAAGAATACATATAATCAAAAAACTTAAAATAAAATCATAACTATCATTACTACTAAGCCTTAAAATGTATGTTCCTTATCTTTACCGAAAATCATTTAAAATTATGTAATAAGCATAAAAGTCTAGAAATTACTTAAAATATTACAACTAAAATTAGTACAAGGAAAAAAGAGAAACATTATGCTATAAATCTTAAAAGAAAATCAATAAATCAATATATATTGTTTGTACTATCACTTGTATCAATTTATCAATCTATTATATATCACATATTAGTCCATCAAATCTTCAGTCCTGATGCCGAGCCATTATTAATTAGCAAGGTTCTGAAAATCAAACCGTAAAACGAATCGAAAGAAGAAGAAGTTCATGGTTCGACCTGTTGAACCTATTGAATCGGGGTCAAATCGAATGACGTAATAAATAATTATATTATTAAAAATTATAAAATAAATTAAAAATTTTCCTCTAATACCTTTACTCTAAATTCCATTTTCATATCAAAATCATCAAAGCACCTAAATGTGGTATCAACTAAGTCTATAAAACATAAAAAAATAACACATCATACAACTGAGGCACTAAGTAAGTTTATAAAACATAAAAAAATATTTCACAAATAATAAGTAAAATTTATAACTAACCTAATAAATGGAGAATAATTGTACTTCAAAAAGTATCACCAAACGACACATATTGCAGCTTCGGGTTCCCATACGAGGTGGTCTGGCCATCCCGTGGCTCCCGGTTCCCGCATAGGATGACCAAACAACATTGTATTGGGTAAGGGATTTATACCTTTTATCGAGCTCTATTGTGCATTGGATCTTTATTAGGAATGCATATCATCTTCAGTTCTCTTTCTTTAGCATGTGTAGTATGTGGAACTATTAAAAAATAACAAGAATAAAATAAAATGAATTAAAATATATGACAAAATAGACAATTAAGAAATATACAAGCCTTACAATTTGAATCAGAATACATCTTTCTTGTTACTAAAATTTACAAATCATGTTATGATCATATACACTCCTCAATGTAATAAATGTAGTGGCAAATCAAGTTGCACAGAGCCTTACAATTTCTTTCCAACCACGTTTTCTCATTAACCATGCTAGAATGAAAACGTGGTTGTAGATGAAAATAGTTACCTTAGAGGTTGTCCTCACCATTTTTATAATGTGAGGCATTCTTCCTATGTCTTTAAAGAAAAGATTCATGCAATGTGCTGCACATGACGACCAATATATATTCATATATTTCTCATTCAACAATTTTTCAGCCTTCTTATAGTTAGCGGCATTATCTGTCACTAATTGCACAACATTCTCTAGGCCAATGCAATCAACAACTTCACTAAATAATCAACAAAGTGTTATGGCATGTTTATTAATTTATACATGAAGCATCAACAAACTTTATGAAAGAAATTTCCTGTGGGCAATAAAGAAGAAAATTTATCAAAGTTCGGCTCCTTCCATATGTCCACCCATCACCCATTAGTGTGCACCCCACATCATTCCATGTTTTTTTCTAAAAGATTCTACTAGCAGTTTGCACTCTTTACAATCTCGTAGTAGGGTAACTCGTAGTTTATGATATGATGGTAACTTGCAACCCGGTCCAATAGCGGCTATGGTATCGACAGCCTTCTGTGCAAAAAATGAGTTCAAAGCATTAAAGGGTATACAACTCTCATAAAACCATCTAGCATCGGATAAATCAGCACGATGTATGTCATCTTTAGATGCCATAACACTTCTCAGTGATGGTTAAGATAAATGTTTTGTTCTCGGTGCAAAAAATTTATCAATCTCATATATCTTTTTCTTTCCCTCATCAATGCTTGTATGATGTGCATCTGAGCTCTGAGATTTAGGTAGTGATGATGAGCCTCTCTCTTTTTATATTGCTTCTCCTTTTAATATAGCTACACTTTCTTCTAAATGTGCTTGTGTCTATTGTTTCTTCTTTGATATTCGTTTAGATTCTCCTACATTTGGTATTGGATGTCATGTGGGACTTTGTTTACAAGCAACAATATTTCTTTTGATCCTAGCTAGGTGTTGTTTCATTTTAATAATCCCTCCACCCTTGTAAACAACACACATTGAAGACACATAAACTGTTTATTTTCATAAGCTGTTTTGGACTCATTAAAATGATTCCAAACAAAATCCAATTTCTTTTGCACACTATGAGGAAAAGATGCAGACTGACAGCTTGGTGGATCCGTTCTAAAACAAAGTTGCAATAAATTAGTACAAAACTTGAATCTCAATATAATAAAATTAACAAGATGATCATTAAAATATTTCCTTCATAAATATTATCATGTTAACTCTTAACACAATGCTCTTAAAATTTTTCTATCGCACAATATAGTTAAACCAAAACTAACCCAAACATCTGATTTAGGCTACATTTGGCATCACATGTCTTGTGTTTTGTTATATTACATTGTCTTGTATTGCCAAGTAAAGCATATAAGCTTTAGGCAAATCATGTTAAAACTACTTCCTAAAATATTGTAAGAGTTGTATATGTTTGATATAAGACTATTTTGGCATTGATGTGGGTTGATGAATGATTGAAATGAATATTCTTATGAATTATAGACAAAATATAATATCATGATATCAATTATTAAAATAAATTACTTATATCATTAATTAATTGATGAAAGGTTCAACAACAATAGCACCGGTTGAATCCAAAGTTCAATAAATGTGCATTCCACTAAAAAATTTACCTAATGAAAATTGAAACATTCCAACCCTATTGTGGTTTTTCAATAAGATTCAACTTAAAAAGACTTGATAGTTTACAAGATAAGATAATAAAGTAAATTATAATTACTTTTAAACATCTAAGTTTTCGAAACTCGACATGAAGGAAAAGAAAATTTAAAGAATGATATTAAACTTTCATGATATAAAAAAAAAGACTTCTGTAGACATTTAACTAATCATAATGGGTAAGGAGTAGAAGTTGATCAATAGAGAACTAGAGAACCAGCTAAGATATTACTTCTTGATAGTAATACATATAAACATTGTTAATAAGAGAATTGCATCAAGTTTATAAGTTTTTTCCTTCTACATGGCCAGCAATATTGAGTTTCCTTTCATTAAGTTGTTAACTTTGTAATTATACAATCTCTCTCCATGCATTCCATGCACCATGCAACACAAACATATGGGAAAAAGAAAAACCCCATCAACCAATTCTGTCTCTTAAAATCCTTGATCTTTCACCACTAAAAGCAAGTCTAAAAGTAGCAGCCATCCTTAAGAGTAGGAACACACAAAAAAATATTCAGAAGTTCAACAAATTATACTAAAATTGCATTTAGGTTATCAATAATAGCTGCAAACGAAGGCTCACATACTTGAATCATCATATTAAGTTTATGTTTTTGAAGGAAACATGTCATGATATTAACCATGACCAAAGAAACGTAGCACTAGGGGTGTCAATTTCGGGTCACGGGTCGGGCTCGGGTCGAACCCGGAACTGACCCGGGTTCAAACGGGTCGACCCTAACCCGACCTGGGTAGGAAAACGGGTCGGAAATCCGAACCCAAACCCGACCCGGCTGGTTGACCCGATCCGACACGGACCCCGGGTGCGCGCCGGCGAGCGGGCGCGGTTGCGCGTGGCCGAGCGGGCGAACGG
>NW_021318824.1:162798-165319 GCF_001605985.2 Dendrobium catenatum | reverse complement strand
TATATATATATATATATATATATATATATATTAAACACATCAATTATTTCAACCTAGATCACATTTCAACACGTCATATCAATTCTCAGTACATTACTTTTCAACCCAATTTTGATTATACATTTTCCTACTCATTTTACATGAAAATACAAAAAAATCATATCAAATGATCATCTAAAATGATCAAATCTATAGCATATAAAAAATTATATGGTGAGATCTTATAAAATCAGGAGATAATATATTTTTGATAGATTTAGAAAAAATAAAATTTGTAGAAATCAAAATCATAAAAATGAGAGTAAGAGTATAGTTATTTACAATGATCAGAATATTTTTTTATAATAGAAGTGATATATAGAAAAGCCCCGGAGATCTTCCTTTATATTCTCTCTCCTTTTCTCTTCCCCCTTCATTTCTTCTCCCTCAATTCCTTCCCGGCCAAGATGCGTGTGAGAGTGAGGAAGAGAGTGAAATGGCAGGAATATTTATATTTTTATATTAAAATTAAAAAAACTCATTTTATCATTTGGCACTGCAAAGCTATGCCGTCGTACTTCTACCCGGTGCCGCGGAACTCCGACTCGACACTGCAACATCGCTTGCACATTCCGGTGTTAGTGTAGAACAAAGGCATTAATGCCGAGATGAAGATTTTTAGAGTCGATGTGCTCTCAAGTACAATGCCACAACACTACCCAAGCACAGTGCTAAGCACTCTAGTTCAAATAGAAATTTTAAATTTTTTAAAAATACTTTTTCATACTTTGGATTGTTACATGCACATTATATTTTTGGAACTTCGGTGATGACAAGGGATGTTACAAAGAAAGACCGAGCTTAATGAGGTGGAATGAAAAGTGATGTTCAAAGATTTATGAAACACATTGAGAGAATTTTGAAAAAAAAAATGAAAATTTTATATGTGTGAAGGTTGATGATGACAATTACCAAATCACTATAATACAAGTGGCACAATACACCATTAACTTGAATTTATTGTCAGCAATTGCAAGAGAAGTTGGTCCATAGCTTCTATCCGTTGGAAATTTATAAGAGAATTTAAGTTCAACATTATGTCTATCTTCGGTCAAGGTAAACCATAATATAAAACAATCTCACAAGATAATTTCCATGTTGATCAATTTTCAAATTCAAATAACAAGAGCTAGCCCTGACACGACTCGTTTGCTTGTGAGCGAGCTCATTTAAAAAATATTGATAGAAAATGCACTTAAATTATATTAGCATTTAAGATTTGAAGTACAAATTATTAAAATGTTAAAAAAAATATATCTCACTTTCTCATATATATATATAAGTGATTCTTTATTATTTTCCTTTTATTTTCTTTTTTTTTTTAGAATTTTAGTATAATAGTTGCTTGAATCATAATGATTTTCTCTTTTTCATAACGAATGAGCGTTGTTTAGAGGTCGTAGAATAAAGCATAAGCTCAAGCTCAAGCTCAAGTCAAGGATGACGTGAATTTGACTCGGCTCGTTTATACCCCTAGAAGAAATAATATGTTAAATGATAGAATAGAAGAACATAAGGAATATAAATAATAACACATATATTAATTAGAACTATCTAAAGTATCATTACATTGAACTTTTGCATTAATCTGAACTATCATTTTTGCCCTTAAGACTATTTGTGATAAAATTTCAACAGTCGATAGACTAAGGTTTCTTTTGAGAAGGTTTACTTACTATTTTTTAAAATTATTTTTTAGTGTAAAAAAATTTTGAAAAAAAAAAGTACTAAAAAGCTGTTATACACAGCTGTGAGAAAGTTGTCCCTTAGGCTTAGTTTGTGACTACTTTTTTACTGCTTCTTAAAACAACATTTTAATAAAAAAATTAAAATTTTTGTACTAAAAAACTGCTTTAAGAAGCAGTAAAAAAATAATCCCAAATAAATCCTTAGTCTAAACAATCTATCTTGAATATTTCTCAAAAAAATGATGATAATATTTCTGTAATGCCGGGCTTTATAAAGCATGTTAAATAAAATATTTATTATAAAATTAAGGCTAAATAGTGAGATTTCTTCTCAATTTTATATATATTTCAAAATCATGTATACAAACTTATTAGCATAGCTGCACAAATCTTACATGTTTTAAAAAATCAAAAATAAAATCATAATCCACCTCGAACTTGCTGGAAGGATTTTAATACAGAATGTCATTGGGGAAAGTCATAGGGGAACTATAGTTAATTATATCACCTATTGATACGGGCACGAATCTCGAGGCAAAAATGATGTCCAAAGATTTCAATGCATATTGATACGTCATCACAAAATTAGCTTGATAGGGCACGAATCTCGAGGCAAAAGCTAGTTGGAAACTCCAAAAATTAATTCCGAGAGCACCCGAACTCCGATTTCAGCAAGCTTATAATCGAACTGAGCGTCTCGGAAATACGAACTCAACGACACCAAATTCGACCCTATCCGAGCCCAAATGGGTCCGAATCATGGACCCGAAGCGCTGTTGGAAGGTTCAAACCGC
>NW_021318824.1:157099-162280 GCF_001605985.2 Dendrobium catenatum | reverse complement strand
CCTGCCGACTCCGGTCTCCTGCCGACCACGGTCCTTCAGGCCAAACAAACATGTATATGTAACTCCTACCATGTAATGCAATCTATATGATGTACATTTGCTACATCAATCCAAGGCCTTCTCCCAAGGAAGGGCCTCATTTGTAATCGACTGCAAATACTAGTGGATTCATTCAAACTGGGTCAGGCCCCGTGGTTTTTCCCCCTTTTTAGGGGTTTTCCACGTAAAAACTTTGGTGTCTCTTATGAATGCTACACCCTCTCACTTATATGTTTGTGTGCTGGATATATATATATATATATATATATTTTGGGACATTTGGGCCAATTAAGGCAAACTCATATGTAAAATTCGAACACAAAATATTTTAGTTGGTAGTCAAAGCTCCCAACCAATAGACCAATGAGTTTACGTGAGTGCATCTGTTCCATAACATCCCAATTCTAGTGCTGATAGAATTGTATGTTCGAGCAACATTGACATAAAATGCATTATCTGTTGTGATCTTAAAAAAATAACTAATTACATACATAACATTCAAATTTTTATTATTTACAAAACTATTTAACACTTTTTTTTTAATTCTCAATCATGCATTAAAATTCGTTAAAAAAAATCTTATTACTTGTTAAAAAATTTAGGACAATAGAGTATCAGATATATTAGTTTTACGCAGGGATCTAACATAGTAACATGCACATACTAAAGTTGTTAAAGATATTAGAATTTTTTATGTTGAAAATTCAAATAAGAGAGAAATCATGGGACTAAGCTCAATTGTAATAATCTACGATATAATTATTCATACAAGACTGTCCTCTTCTCTATGATTGAAGGAGACTTGATTATATAATTGAAAATTAATCTTTTGTTTCATGTTGTAGAGATTATCAAAGATAGTGTTTACATGTGGACAATTGAAGCACAATAATGAGTAAGATGCTGATAATTAGGTGACAATAATCCCTATTTATATCTCTTTTGAGAGTGTATTTTCATAAATTTGACCGTAATATAAAACATTCCATTGAAAAACTCATATTGATCCCTTTTGATCGTAGATATTTTTTTTTAACATTTGAGTGTAAAAATGATGCAAGCATCAAGTGATTTTGGGCTTGTTGGATTTGTCTCATCGAGACATTTGATTTAACTACAAAAACTCAAGATTATACCATTTTGCTGCTTCAATTGATGCCCAAAAGCTTCTAAATATGTTTTCATGTGCTTGATTTAAGTTCCTTTGGACTTAGATCAGATCACTTGTGGTTTTAGTGAGTTCGTCTGGTCAAGACGTTAAGTTTGACTATAAACATTTTGAAATTAGAGTTTGGATGATCTTGAAAGTAATTTCATGAGTTTTAATTTAAATATTTTCCTAAGATTCATACTAATCAATTGATTTTTCTAGAGAAGTGTCATCCTTATTTTTTACTTTTGTAAGATTCTCAAAGATTTTATCACGACACATGTAAATATGCATATTTGATAGATAAAAAAAATCAATAAATTTCATATATATTAATTTTATAAATAAATAAGATCTAAATATTATATATGCAAAAAAGCATAAATTCTCAAATAATACATATGAATATTTTATACTCTAAATTATCATGTTTTTTATAAATTAAAATAATCATTGATATGGTATTAACACTACAAAAATCATAACTAATTAATTTTAAATTATTTTATGGTCTTTAAACTCTAAGTTTATAATTATCTTCTCATACAAATAAAATTATTATTTTTTTGATAATTTTAAGATAATTATTTTATGATCAAATACACATTATAATATTTTGAAATCATTTCTATTATTAATTTTAGTGACATTAGGTACAATAAACAATTATAATTATGAACAATAATTAACATTAAATCTACATAATTTATATGCATTTTATCATCATAATATAATTATTTTAGATAATATCAGTGCCAAATCATACTAATCTTTATTTTAATATAAAAAATTTGTCAACATTCATCATTATTCCACATGCATTTTTAGCTAATTTAGGTGATAATTACAATAACAAGAAGTCAAAATTCTTGGGAGAAGAAAAAAAAATTTCAAGTGCCCAAAGCCCAAACTATTCTTCATATATTATCACCCATGTGCTTCTCAACTACACTATAAAAAGTTATAAATAAAATAATGAATAATTACTTATATGAAAGTGGCTAATGAATTATTTTAACAAAATTAAGTTAGATCTATGCATCTAAGAATTTTTTTTAATGAGTTTTTTCCCCAAAATATTTAAACTCTTTATATCTTGCTTTTTCTTTTCCTCCTCTCAATTAAACCCTAACATGTAAAAAAATACTTGATCTATAAATTTGTGTGGTTGTTAAAGAAGAGAAGAGGCAAAACTACTCCATAATTATAGCCAACCACTACTATGATAGTTAAGTCACATCTTCTAACTCAAAACCCTTATAATAAAATACTAATTGAATCTAAGTGTATGAGACATGATGTACAAAGTATGAATAAGTTAATTCTAAGAGTATTTAAGTGTTTAATCATAGTAAAAATGCACTTATAATCAATTAATTTAATCCTATAAATTTGAGATCATGCAAAGGAACGAAGGCATAATTTTTATGGTTAGCCTAGTGAGTGAGTGCATGCTTAACTATTCAACTTAATATAAAATGAATACTACTTTACTCAAGTTATGATTATTAAATAACTAAACATCAAAATAACACATTAACTATTCAGCTTAATATAAAATGAATACTAATTTACTCAAGTTATAATTATTAAAGAACTAAACATCAAAATAACACAATTGTCCACCCAAAACAATGTGATAAATAATGGTATGTATGAATCTAATTATCATAGCAATAACATTTAATCCTAAGCATTTAAATATGAAAATGAAAGTGGAAGCTCCGTGTACCAATCGAATGCTACACCAGACTAGACAAACTAGCTACTAACGAATTGAACATAATAAGATTTTTGCATTGTTCGATAGCCAACCATCCAACATCCATGATTAATCTCTAACCAGATTGGGATTCCATTAAACTTATTTAAAACTACATCTCCAACTCATTTACTCAAAAAGGGATAAATCTTCACAACATCTTTATTAAAAGATAATAATACGTACCCACTTGATCAATTGCAAATGCACCTTACTATGAAATTTACACCCACAATTGGAAAGCTCCACCAAATTTCATTAGTCATAGCTCTTAAGGTTTATAAATTAAATTTCTTACCAAAGTTCTCTTAAGTTTTGTGATGAGTAAAGGAAATTATCAACTAATTTAACTCAAGAAATGTGCAAAAAAAATTGAAAGAGAATGAGAGATGAAAGATTTTACTATGAGTAAACCACTCAAGGAATTGGCTTTAGGATGAACATCTTATTTTTCTTCTTAAAAGTTATTTTTCTACTCAATATAATGTTCATGATATTTAAATAAATTATTTAATTGAGAAATAACCCAAAATATTAAAAGGTATTATAAAAATATCATGAAATTGCCCCCCAAAGGCTAGTATACAAATCTCCAATGCCAAGTTTAACTAGTCATTATTGTGTTAAACAAAACATACCATGGCTCTCATGTGTATACACTAAAGTGTCATCAATTTTACATTTGCATGATTTTTTTTCTTAGCAAGAACTATTATTTAAACACATAATATTTTATAAAACAATTAAAAATAACACTTCATAAATTTGAAGTTGTATGTTACAATAAATATTTTTATAAATATATGTATATATGAACTCACATATATTAAAAAAAAAAGAATATTTAAAAATATTTATATAAGACCTCATGGATCATTAGTACTACTACATCTTTTAGCACCGATTTACTTTTTTTAACATAGGCTAGAGGTCTTACGTAGACTATTCCTTGAAGACTATGTTGCACTATTCATTGTTATTAAAAGCAGATATAACAAATAGAGGGTAATGGTTCTTTATTATTATTTTTTTGCAAGATGATGGTTCTTTAATCATTCCTTTATTCCTCTTAATTTATTTCTTATTTCATTAGAATATTAGGTAAGAAGTTACTTAAAAAATATATTAAGCATCATAAGATGCACTATTATATGAGATATATAACAACACAAGTACATATTTTTAGAATTTATTTATATTGTTTGTTTCTTTTGCAAAATTACACAACTAATCTTAATAATTACTCTGAATTTCAATATAAAAATTTTAGACAAGTAAGCATCATATTGATAATATTACTAACATGAAGAGAATAAATACCAAACCTCACCACCATGTGTGGTTAGTGTACCTAAAACTTAATATTTGTAATAGTGCGAGCTCATGATTCAATAGGGAATCCTTAACCTAATATATGAATATTGTAGCATAAACTAAAGCAAGCATGCTAAAAGAGTAAGATAGTTTATATGTAAACCATGATGTAGCAAAAAAAATGCATAACATGGGCTCTATAATAATCAGTGCACAATTTATTTAATTTCATTTTATTTTATTCAAGTCATATTGTCTCTTATCATTTTAAGTCAAATTTGATGTTATCACCTCAAGCGGTCATATAGGAGACTATCATCTCAAGCCATAAGCCTCATATGAATCCATAGGATTGGTTCAAACTTCAATATCATTACTTCAAAACCGTAGGAGGCTACCTCTTCACATCATATAAAATGATATTTTCTCAAGTCGCATAGTAGGCTATTGTCTAAAGTTCTATAGAATGTCAAAACCCTGAGTCACTATGAAGAAGTATTAGTTAATTTTATTGTTAATAATTCGAGTATTTATAATCACATAATATCCATGAATATTACATAAATAATCAAAATATCAATACATACTCATTCACATAATCTTATCTTAATAAAGAAAATAGTTTTACATCAATGTTAGAGCTAGATTTTATGCTAATTTTCTTAATAAGTGTTAAAAAATAAATCGTCATTTAAAAACATGGCATAGTAAGAGCATGCTTAATATATTAGAACAAGTTTCTCTTACCTAACATTGTTCTTAGGGCTTTTTACAATCTCCTTTTTAAGTTTCATTTTTTCTCTTTCCTTTTTTTTTTTCTCTTTTTTCATCTCTATCTCTTCGTTCGTATAATTTTTTCTATAAATTTCTTGCTCGTTATTCTCTCTCTCTTCCTTACACTTTTTCTTTATACAAC